>NC_046156.1:175561841-175806841 GCF_011064425.1 Rattus rattus | reverse complement strand
GAATTTTATTTTATTTTTAATTATGTTCACATATTTTTCTGTGGGTGTGTGTACATGACTACGGGTGCCTTTGGAGACCACATGTAATGAACTCTCCCAGAGCTGGAGTTACAGGCATTTTTGAGTCTCCTAACATAGGTGCTGGGAACTGAAATTGGACCTTCTACAAGAGCAGTGCAACATATAACCTCAGAGTCTCTCTCCAGCCCCCTCTCTTCTCTTTGCAATTTTCTATTTCTTCTTTAATTGAAATGGAATCATCTATAGGGTCAATAGAAATTGGGCACAGAACCCATTTGAACACATTTCTAAGAATATGTGTATGTTTGTTCAGAATAACCATATGAAATAAATATTCCACCAATCAAAATCACAACGCGTACACATATGATTTTAATGTGTTCTATCAATGGTCTTCTAGGACCTTGTTCTTCAAAGCTGTCCAGGCGAGACCATCAACATTATCATATGTGGATTCATTTTAGAAATATAGCCTCTAAATTTAAATTTATGTGATCATGCTCTCCAATTTAACCAGATATCCAGCTGATTCATACACACATTTGCAGTCTAAGGAACACTTTTGTACACTGCTAAAGGAGAGCTTTATCACATGAGTGGCAGAGCCAAATTAAATATACATCTTTCTAGTAGGCTTTCTGCTGAACTATCCATGAGGGTTCAAGTTTTCAATCAAGCTTAAAGCCAGACCTCCATATTTGATTCAAGGCTAATTGCTCAGGCTGGGAACATTTCTGTAACTGACATTATAGTTCATCATGAACCTTGAGCAATAAATGCTATTTAAATGCTATTTAAGTGTTCAGATTAGGCCGCCGTGATAAGTGTAAAACCTTTCCCTTCAATTCTTTAAGCCCTGCTGCTCACTGATACTGGCTATCAACAACACTTAAGTACAGTCCATCTGGTGATGCGGGTGGATACTGGTGCCAGTTTAAGGAAAGAAACATCCCTCCATTGGTCCATCAATTTGTTCTCCTTCCTTATTGGGCACAGAAACACAGACTTATGTAATATTTATAAGAGAAAGGTTCATTTACTTTATCTATGATATAGGATTTTCAACCTATCTCTTGAGTAAAAGTGACTTTACAAACATAAGATTTATTTAATGGTCATCATCAGAAAACTATAAAAAAAAACACAGGTAAACAGTAAATTGGTTTATGATAGGAAGAAAGTAGTCAATCTTGTTTATGTTTTACTTATTTACTTAAAGCATACTATCCACAAAATACAAACATATATGAATGTGTATATAATTCACTTGTTTGAGTATCATAAAAGGGTCAGGTATTATGTATAAACACCACACACACACACACACACACACACACACACACACACACACACACACACCCCTCAAATGCCAAAGTCAATACCACAATACCACAAGGCTTAAATGTTGAAGGTCATGCACTACAAGCATATGAAAAACTCATGATTTCACAATCTTATTTTCAAGGAATATTTGCAAGGAAATCCAAATAAATGGATGCATACTGATACAGAAGAGCACGCTCTAAGTACTACGAGCTCCAGACTAAACTCGGAAACTGAACAGTCCACCATATAACCTCAGAATTAGCCTTGAATCAAATATATGTTCATCCTAAATGGATTTCTGATTAGTTGTAAACATCCTGGGATTGATCCTAAACATACTCCATAGGAATCACAAGTTTGGCCACAGTACAGTCTAGGTTTGTCCACTTTCCTAATTTGGTGAGTATGTAGGGAGTGGACATTGTTGTTGTTTTTATATGCTGTGTTGTGTCTTTAGAGGGCCAAATTTGAGAATGTTAGTGTCTAAGAAGAATCAAAGTTTCTGAGAGCGGACTTACTCACTGTGGAAGCTGCTGATGCTGGCATGGATGCTGCATCACTACTGATGTCACATGGGCCAGCACTGCCCAAGCCTCTGCACTCATTCAATTGTAGTTATTACCATTTGATCTTGCGACTCAGGTTCCCATGTAGAGGGATGGCAGAGGAGAACACGCAGGGTAGAACTAATTTCTCTTCTTTAGTCTTTTTGTTAGCTCAGTCCCTCAAGGTGGGCACATATATATGTAGGCTTGTCACGTGTGTGTTCGGTATATGTGTGTACTGCTTTGTTCTTCACAAAAGCTCCTTGACTTTTTTTTCTACAGGGATACCTCCGGATGGTGCTGTGTGCTCATTCTTACATATAGGTCTGGGGTAGACATAAAAGTACAACCTGAATTTTTCTCACCAATTAGTCTGAGTGAGTGTTAAAGGAACCAAATGATCTGAGCGATCTGAAATAATTAAGTACTCTACTGGTATTGAAATGATTAATGTGCTCTGGCCTTTCTAGAAAAGAAGGACATTCATCCTCTCTCTCTCTCTCTCTCTCTCTCTCTCTCACACACTCACACACACACACACACACACACACACACACACACACACTTTAATTATTGTTACTTAAGGAAACTGTTTACTGAGAGAAATTTACCTGCTACCAGTAGCAAGGATGCTTCTCACCAGTAAACATTAGTTTTTGGAAACCGAAGAGCTTTCCATCATGTTCGAAAGGCAGCAAACTCTGTGATGTCATCATGCAGAATTTACTGTGTTAAAACTATACTATCTCACCTAATCTCCTCTGGTCTCTGTGGAGTTGTGATTAGTCTCAGAATGCTAATGACAAGAAAAGCACATAAAACCCAGGCTCCAGGAGAAAGTGGAAATAGTGAAGGGGGGAGGAATGAAACCAGACACATTGCAGATTGAATTCTATTGCCAAAAGCTTTCTATGGCACCATATGCTTTTATTACGCTCTGCTAAGAGAGGAAGATGGGTCAGGCAGAGGGGCAGGGGGAGGTGGTTAAACATTCCCAAGAAGCTTCCAGGATTAGTCACCTCCGGAGGTCAGGTACTGAAACAGATGGCGAGTGGATTCTGTTCACTGTGCTCATGCTATGTGCTTGTGCCTCATTATAGATTCTAGGAGTGGACAAACCCACAATGCCCTATATAAAATGCTAGCTCTTATTGTGTTTTATACAGAAGCATTCTTCCTGTGAATTAACTTTTAGGAAGCAATTACACTTACCCTTGGTCAAGATAATGATAATTCAGTTGCTCGGTTCAATAGAAGAATTGGTATTTTGAGAAGGAGAATGGGATATGATGACTCGCTGTCTACTCAGCTTTCCTGGAGGCTTCCCTGTTATGCTTGAAGAACATGTGTGTCATTTTGTCCCGGTGGCCTAACGGAAACGTACCTCATACCATACATCTGTGTTGCGATATAGAGTAAGAAGATGCCTCAGAGTAAAATAAAACTTTACAGACACTCCTTCCATGACCCAGCCTAGGCCTTTCCCAAGAAAAAGAATTCAAGGTGATGTCAAGGTCCTGTTTGATAGGTGTTGCCTGAGTCCTCTGTCCTTGGTGTCCCCACTCCCAGCCCCCTGGAGGCAGTGGGTGAGAAGGTACATAGTCTGTGGCTCAGAAGCTGGTGAGATTCTCAGCAGGTGAGAATGCAGCAGCAAGCTCGTTCATTAATTCTAGGGAATGCCTTTTATACCCTCCATTGGTCCCAAGCAAGGGTGTTCTTCAAGTGGCAGCTCCTGATTGGCTGTAATTGTCTGAGTCACCAATCTCTAAGCTCTCAGACAGACTTCAGTTTGGCTCTCCTGTGGACATTGCCTCCGCGGCTGGGGACCCCCCACTGGCTATTTGCTGACATTCATGAGGAAGCAGCCACTGCCTTGTCAGTGAGGCCTGCCTTTCTTCCTACAGATGGGAAAACTATAGGAATTAAAAAATCCACTTGAAGAACTGCTGGAGTCACAGGGCTCCTGCAGGGTGACGGGACCAGTTCTGTTCTCCGGGATGATCCAAGCTACAGAACTTGAGAACCTTGGAAGTTGAGGCACGGCATAGGACCGATGGGAACTGAATTTAGTCACTACCGGTGACACTGAACAATCGCTGCCTGTCATTCCTTTAATATACACACTGGATGATCAGGCTACAGGTCAGCGGGGCCATTGCCATGGCAATGTTAGATTTTCTCCTGTTTATGGGTTCAAAGTCAAGGTCCACTTGTTAGTCTAGTGTATTTAATAAGTTCTCAGACTAGAGTTTCTGATACAGTTTTAATATGTCCCATCTGCTCATTGTTTGACAGTAAGCTCTAACAAGTTTCTAATCAGTGCATTTCTATTTTTGATGGTAAGTTATTTACCTGCCTCAGAGATGGTACTGGACAGGAAGTGGCGTCCATGACACAGAGTCATTCTTCCCTTGCTTTGTAACTCAAAATAAAGTCAAATACTACTTTTAAAATGGGGTCATCCAGGACAAAGAACAGCTGGAAAACTGGCATTTTATACAGTGTGGAGCAACCAGGGGCAGGCAGGATGCAGTTTTATCCTCCCAGTCACTCAGTGTTATATTAATACACCATACCTGCCTCTCTGTCTACAAAACAACATTATAATATCCAGATACCACAGATATAACCTCTCTATTGTTAGGTTTTCTTCTTCTCCTTCTCCTTCTTCTTCCTCTTCATCCTCCTCTTCCTCCTCCTCCTCCTCCCCCTTCTTCTTCTTCCCTATATTAATCTCATCATCACCCATTGCCATAATAAACTGTTCCTATTATGATTATCCATGACCTATGTCTTTCCTCTCTGATTGTTCAGGCCCCATGATCTCATTTGACCCTCCAGCAGCAGCTGATAGGAACTATGATACTCTTCTTTTTTTTATTGGATATTTTTAAATTTACATTTCAAGTGTTATACCCTTTCCCTGCTTCCTGTCCATAAACCCCCTTCCTATCCCCCCTCCCCCTGCTTCTATGAGGGTGCTCCCCCACCCACCCAGCCTCCTCTTCCCCCTCCCCATCCTGGCATTCCCCTACACTGGGGCCTCAAGCCTTGGCAGGACCAAGGTCCTATCCTCCCATTGATAACCGACAAGGCCATCCTCTGCTACATATGCAGCTGGAGCCACGGGTTTGTCCATGTGTACTCTTTGGATGGTGGTTTAGTCCCTGGGAGCTCTGGTTGGTTGGTATTGATGTTCAATATTCCTTGAGACATACATCTAGTTTTGTAATTCACTTTATTTTTTAATCACAGTTACAATATTTAACACAAGACTTACTTATACTCATTGAACAGCAGTCTCTATCTCTCCTCTATCGCCTTAGCAAACGCCGTTTTATTATCTGCCTTTAGGGATACCTGCATCCTGTGAGTGGAATCATGTCATGTCTGCCTTTGTGTGAGAGGTGTGTTTGTAACTTCAAAATTCATCCATTTCAAAAACATGGGTCAGCCTTTCCTTCTTCTTGAGAGTTCAATAGATAGGACACTTGGATCTGGTTGCTTCTTTTCCATATGCATTTGACTGGGACTTTAGATTGTGAACAATTTTTCAGGAAGCACATATATGTACATTTAGTTTCAAGATTCTGATTTCAGTTATTTTATAGCAAGTACCCAAAGGTGGATCTTTTGGGTCATCCAGTGACTTTAAAAAAATAATTCTTCTTAGCTACTTTCTTCTTCTTCTTTTTTTTTTTTTTTTGAAAAATGTCACTCTTTGATAAGTGGATATTAGCATTCACTAATAAGTGGATAATAGCCCAAAAGCTCAAATTACCCAAGATGGAATCCACAGACCACACAGGAAGCTCAAGAAGAAGGATGACCAAAATGTGGATGCTCCCACTCCTTCTTAAAAGGGGGAACAAAAATCCATAGGAGGGGATATGGAGGCAAAGTTTAAAACAGAGACTGAAGGAATGGCCATTCAGAGCCTGACCCACATGTGGCCCATATATATACAGCCACCAAAATTAGATAAGTTGGATGAAGCTGGAAAATGCATGCTGAAAGGGACCAGATGTAGATCTCTCCTGAGAGACACATCCAGAGCATGTCCAATACAGAGGTCAATGCTAGCAACAAACCACTGAACTGAGAACAGGACCCCCACTTTGGAGGAATTAGAGGAAGGCTTGAAAGAGCTGAAGGGGCTTGCAACCCCATAAGAGCAGCAATGCCAACAACCAGAGCTTCCAGGGACTAAACCACTACCCAAAGTCTATACATGGACTGACCCTGGGCTCCAACTGCATAGGTAGCAGAGAATATCTTTGTTGGGGCACCAGTGGAAGGGGAAGCCCTTGGTTCTGCCAAGGTTGGATCCAGTGCAGGGGAATGTTGGAAGGGCAGTAAGGGGGTTAGATGGGGTGGAATACCCGTATAGGGAAGGTCCAGGGGATGGGGGTTTATGGACAGGAAACCGGGAAAGGGAATAACATTTGAAATGTAAATAAAGAAATATATCTAACAAAAAGAAAAATGTGTGTTCTGGCTTCAAGGCTGACTTTTTTTTAAATTGGCTGCAACAGATTATTAAAAGTATTTTAATAATTTTGATATTTATTTGTAGGACTTCATCACACATTTTAAAAAGTAACCACTTACCAGACATTATGTGTATGCATGTTTTTCTAAGGTATAAGCAAGCTCACTTCTCTTCCGACCATTTCTTTTGTCACACTGAAGCTTGTGCATAGTCCCATTTAACTATTTTTACTTATCATTTGATAATTTCATATACTGCATGTTATCCCCTAACTCCTCCCAGATCCTTTCCCCTCCCTTCCTCCCAGGTTCATGTTCTTTTTTTCTCAAAATGAAAGCAAAATATGAAACAAAAGAGAGAGCCAATAAAATATGAAGTTTGGTTTGTGTTGGTCACGAATTTTGCCACTGCTGAGAATAGACCATGCCCTGGAATGTGGATGACATACCAATGTCACTTCATTGAAGAAGGCAGATTTTCTTCTCCCAGCAGCTGTTTGGTGTAAGGGTGAGACCTCGTGTCCACTTTCCTTCCTTCATGCTGATATCACTGTATGCCTGGAGCTTGAGTAGGTCTTGTACATGCTGTCACCGTCTCTATGAATTCATCTGTGCGTCTGCCTTGATGGATATAGAGAATGCTGTTTCCTTGAAAATCATCCACCACATCTGGATCTGATAGTCTCTTTCTCTCTTCTACATGATCCAAGAGGTGAGCAGAGTCATAAATACTCCTCCTTCATGGCCGGGCACTCTAAAGTCTCTCACTCACAGTGCACTTTCCAATGGTTGGTCTCTGTCTTAATCACCATCTACTGCAAGAAGAAACTTCTTTGGCAAGGCTATTTGTCATTGGGAGTTGTTGGGTTTTTTTTTTTTTTTTTTTCATCTTTTTTTACTTGTGTACTTTTTATTTACATTTCAATTGTTATGCCCCTTCCCGGTTTCCAGGCCAACTTCCCCCTAACCCCTCCCCCTCCCCTTCTATATGGGTGTTCCCCTCCCCATCCTCCCCACATTACTGCCCTCCCCCGAATAATCACGTTCACTGGGGGTTCAGTCTTGGCAGGACCAAGGGCTTCCCCTTCTACTGGTGATCTTACTAGGCTATTCATTGCTACCTATGAGGTTGGAGCTTCATCTTGGCAGAGGATACATTACAATTTTTACTGAAACTTTTTATCTTTGATGGTGTGCACATTTTCATGGTGATTTCTTAAAATCATTTCTATTTTTTCTGACTTTAGTCCTTATGTCTTTTATTTCACTTCGAATTGAGTGTATTTATCCTTGGCCGAGATAATGTTTGGCAATTTTGTTCTTCTTAAAAAACAATTTTGTTAACTTTTTCTATTTTCTGTTTTATCTATTTATGTTTCACTATTTATTGTATCTTTTCCAGTTTTGTTTTCTTTCAAAGTTTTCTTATGACTTAAGTTTTGTTCTTTAACACCGTGTTTTAGGCATTGTAGTATACTTCAAATCCATTGTTTTAAAATTAACTTTCTATCTATACAGCTCATTCACTTTTGGATGTGGACTATGAAATCACATACAAAATGAGCATTTTAGTCTGGGAGTCTGAAATCAGAAACACTACAAAAATATTTGAAACTTTTTTGATGCCAACATGATGTTCAAAAAGCTGTAATATTTGAGATTTCAGATTATTGATATTCAGCCAGTAAAGTCTATGCAAATGTTTCTGAAAAGATTCAAAACTAGGGCTGGAGAGATGGCTCAGTGGTTAAGAGCACTGGCTGCTTTCCTAGAGGTCCTGAGTTCAATTCCCAGCAAGCACATGGTGGCTCACAACCATCTGTAATGGGATCTGATGCCCTATTCTGGTGTGTCTGAAGACAGCATCAGTGTACTCTCACATACATGAAATAAATAAAAATCTTTAAAAACATACTGAAAACTATGTAGTTGATATACGCCAAGTCTCAAGTATTTTAGATAAGAGCTTTTAATCTGTACTGTTAATATGTCTAATATAGTATTTAAGTATAACCTTAATTCCACCCTGGATCTGTCTTTTTCCCTCATGTGAACCTTTTCTGGGTATTTTAATTGCTGATAGCATGAGGATTATTTGAAGCATCTCATATGTTTAGCACTCAGTCTCATAATGATAGTAACTTAATTTCAATCGTATATAAGACTATATTTTAATTTTTTCACCCTACACACTATGAGTTTTCATATTATATCTTCTTTTATTTTGTATCTACAATGTATTTGATAGTTATAATTCTTATATTTTTCTTATTAACTTTCAGTATTACTAACATTTCATTATTACACTCATTTGTATTTACCCCTGAGCTACATACTTGCATAGTTTTACATAATTTTGAAGAGTGCCTTTTAGGATTTCTTGTAAGATAGTGTTCTCAAAACTGAGTTCTTGAGTTTGTTTTTTCAGTTCCTGATGTGACTATCTTCCAGTTTCCTCACACTTCTGGTGCCTTAAAGCTGATGTCATTACTTCTGAAAGAGTTTCTCATCTTTATAGACCAGCTTCATATAAGGAAGAACATTTGCTAGTCAAGTTATGGATCCCAGACCTCTCCAGCTTTGTGCACTTTTATCTTCTCTGGGCATTCATTTGAGGATTTCTGACTAGAATGCTAGCTGATAAAGACCTAAAAGCTGTAATCTCTTAATGCTCTCTCTGATTTCACAGAATCTGAAATAGGATCATGCCCTTGCAAGCTTGCTTGCTCTGTCTGTCTGTCTGTCTATCTGTCTGTCTGTCTATCTATCCATCTATCCATCTATCTATTATTTCTTAAGTCTCAGAGGACCTTAGACATTTAGAATATGTTAGCTTGGTAGCTTCTAAATGCACCCCAGATTGAGATCAATAGAAACTAGTTTTTTGGATGGACAATCAAAAGATTGAAACATTAGATACATTTTCTTCCATTTCTGCAAAGACAGTGGAAATGTCCTGTGCTCTGTAAAGATAAGGTGAGGCTAGAGTCTTGTGACTGCGAAAGGGATGTTATGCCAATGGCTAACTCTTAAGGGTCTAAGTCCACACTAGCTATACATGTGATCACCTATTCTCAGAAGTACAAAGCATTATGTTTCTGTAGTTTTAAGTTAAAACACTTAAAAGATAAAGCTTAAAAGAATGAAGATAGTCCACAAATCAAAATTAAGAAAGAAACCTTTATCAATGGGATTCTTAGAAATGGCATCTTCTGTACCAGAAGCATCTATGGAGATGCTCATCTTTTGACTCCATTCCTACAAGATTTGAGTGAGTTCCTCTGAGGCCTTTCCTTGGCTCTCACATACTTTGTAGTTTACCACACGTTGCTTAAGCTCTTTGAACATCAATTTCTTTATCAAAATTGAAGTTAGAAGCAATTTTCATGAGGTTATTCTGTGAATGATCTGAAATAGTCAGTGTGGAATATGTAGCATGGTGCTCGTCACCTAATGAGGTCTCAATGAATGAGTTATGTGTGAGAGCGTAAACCAGTACGTTCTTGACAGACAGGATACATCAAATTCACCTGTCACTGTTTATAACTTACTCTCTGTCCATTTAAGTCTTTTAAATTATTATGGTCTCACTAGTACTTAACTACCTTATCTCGTTTAACAATTTCTTAGCAGGCAGAGATGACCTGAAAATTAAATACAGCAGAAGCAAATTTTAGTCTAGGACCTAAATGTTATTTTCATAGCTATTCAATTAAGAACAGCATTTTAGCACATTAGTGGAAGGAGTTTATTGTTCTCCGTGTCAGAGTAATTGTTGAGGCTGATCTCCTATGACGAGAGGTATACAGACACCACACTGAATTATTCCCTTGCCCATTCACAGGTTACCTTAGGCTCTTTCTGAATTCAATATGCTGGATAATACTCTTAATGCACACACCTTGAGCAATGTTCTTGAGGGAGAAAACTAACTTCTTGAAGGAAAATTTGAAATTACACAATGTTTCTCCTCCAAGTCAGCTTACATATCACAAGCTCTATGGCAATAAAAATTATGAAGAAATATTTAAATAATTGAGTGATAGGGAATAATATTTGACAATAATATTTGCTTATTGTGTGCTGATAAAATAAAAGGTGAAGGGAAAGACACTAAGAAATGTAAGAACAAACATTTTGCAAAGAATTGTTCAAAAATAAATGCGGGTGACTCATGCAGACAGTCACTTAAATGTGGCCCATTTATTTTCATCTCAACTATTCAACAAATGTGCATGTATGCATTTCAGGACTCTGGTCTCTATGTATGCATTTATATTTTTGTGTGCATTGACTATTATTATAAACAGCTTCAAAGTATTAAGAATATATAAGTCAACCAGAATAAATAATAAAAATTATAGATATAGGATCAGCTCAACTCTCCTCTTGTATATATTACAAGAACCATTATTTTGGGAGCAGACATGACTAACAGTCTTTTAACACTTCTTCTGTTTTTCTTCCTGTTAGGTGATGATATCAATAATTGTTTTCTTCAAAAGAGACATCATACACTTGGAGATTTTATGTATATTTAAATGTATAATATATGTAATGCCAAATTCAATAAATTAATTTTGCATATGCTTTAATATAGAATTTTTGCACAGGTTGGTAAAATGCCTCTTCAAAATCTACACAGTAATTTTTAGTAAAGTGGGCTGGAGAATTAGCTCAGTTAGCAGTGTGCTTAGCACAACCATGAAGGCTTGCATTTGGGTTCCTGTCGCTCACATAAAACTAGGGTACAGTTGTATATATCTGTAACTCCATCTGCGGGGTCGGGGAGACACTCATATCTTATTGGCCAGTCAGCCTAAGCAAATCAGAAAAAATCCAGGCTCAGTGAGATAGTCTGCTTAAAAAAAATAAGGAGAGTGATTGAGGAAGACATCTGACATCAGTCTATGATGTCTAGCTGAACAGATACCGGTGCATATACCTATATGAACACATAATTCCACACACTCAAAACCAAATATGTACACGGTACCATTAATATGAACGGGAAAATAATGCAAGCCCATACATTTAAATATATCCTTCAAGTCAGTGAGCATTTTCAAGACTTACATGCCAGTTTGTGTATAAATATAGTCCTTTATTTTAATAATAATGGGAAAGTACACGTAACCTAAAGTTCTCCATTTCAATCCACCCATAGGCATAGCTCAATAATGTTCTATTCATTTACACTGCTCGGCACCATGCCATCCATACATGGAATGTTTTCCACCTTGTAAAACTGAAGCTCTGCCTATATTAAACGACTCACTGAAATCTACTTTAAAATTAATTTAACAACATGGTTCATAAAGGCACAGCAGGTGTTTTACTTAGGGACCAGAAATCTTTTTAAAAAATTAGAGGCAAAAAGCTCAGAGATGCCCTGTAAGTTTCCCATGCTTTGGCTGCGTGTGAGAACCAGAACCTGAATGCAGGGCAGTTGGCACTGTCTGTAGTGATCCTTATTGTTTATTTCCCATGGGTAATGCAACACTAATCTATTGTCCCTTTGACATGATGTAAGTGGCAGCTCGTTTAACTCCACAGTGAACTACTTTGATCTTTGGAGTTACTTTATGGGCATTGTCTCCAAATCCTAAGTATTTGTGGGGTTTTCTCTGAGATCTGGTCAAGGTCACACTCATTTCAATCATTCATGGTCTTAAGATGAACCCATCCAGTAAACGACCTCTGAGAACATTATTCTAAGTGACATCACTAATCATGAGAACAGGCACACTGTATGTCTCCATGTGTATGAGATGCATGGAATAGTTAAATTTGTGGAAACATAAAAATGCTTGTGAGGTAGGTGGTACAGGAAGTTGTTTAGTGGGTGAAGGTTTACATATCCTCTGTAAGGATGTGAGTATATTTGACACTTTTGGAATTTGCACATTTAAATAGTTAAGAGTGTAGATTTATGTCATGCTTTTAAACATATTGGAAAACAAACAAAGGAAGAAAAGACACAAAAGAAAACAAAAGAAAAAAAAGAAAAGAAAAAGAAGAACAGGACAGATCCTGCCCGATTGGATTTAAGTAACCTTTGGTATAATTACTTAAAGGTTTGTCCTGTAGGGTTTTGTTTGTCTCATTTTTTCTGGTGCTCACAATTGTTTCAGTATCTAGCACAAGAAAGGCTTTAACTTTGCTCCCAGCTATAAGGATAAGAGCCTTAGTTCATCATCTTAGTTCATTCATAGCCTCACTGACTGAACACAGCCAAATCCCATTACCTCCTCAGCTGAGTTTCTTCAGTGTGTTAGCAAACTAATAGACATTGTCATCTTCTGGGGTCTGCTGGGATGGGCTGCGGGAAATCTACAGAAAAACTTTCAGACACTTCTTGAATCACCTTCCTGATTTTGAGACCTTCTGAGGACTCACACAGCATAGTCTTCTGTGGGCAATATCTCTTCTTGAATGGAGATGGTGTAACACCATAATATCACTTGGACTCAGGATTCATTCATACATAACTTAGACATTAATAATAAGTATCAGCTGGAGATAAAGGTTGAAAATCGAAGTAAGCAAGATCTATTAGGCATTTCTTTTCCACTGACAAAAATGTGACAGTAAAACAAAATCTGTGGAGAGAGAGACACACTGGAAGAATAAACTAGAGGCATTATGCTCATTCCCACAGAAGTAGCTGAACTATTTATGTAAACAAAAGCACTCTTTTAGAGATCTGCTTCTCATTTTTTCTATTGAAATATAGAACATGGTTATAATGTTTGAGGGCTACCGCCTACTGGTCCTCTGCCCTCCAAACATTTAGTGTGCTTATCAGCTCTGATAGACAATTAAATATTTGAGAAGTTCAGTATTTTTTACAGCTCCAAATAGTCAGGTAAAACGTGACTATTTCACCTTTGGCAAGATAGTTTTGTGGGCTCATTTTCTGTTCTTCGTCTCAGAAGGGTAGGAGAGAGAAAGGAGCCTCCGGCTGAGTAGTTTAACCTGAAAGGCCATGTTTGCCCGAGAGTCTCCCTCCCTGACTTTCACCTGCAGCCAGTTTCTCCCATGATTTCCTTCAAGGCCTGATGACATATATATATATAGATATAATATATTAATATATGTATTATATATATATATATATATATATATATATATATATATATATATATTCAATTTTAGATTCTTGAGTGGGCAATACTGTAGGAAAGTATTTCTGTTTCGTGCTGGCCCCTTCAGAAGCTATTGGTTGCGGTGAGAGGATTTACTACATTTTAGAGTCACTCTGTAGAAGCTGTGGGAAGTAGTCACAGTGTTGGCGAATACACAGTACTGGGCTGACCTGGACACAGCAGATTGTTCTCAGTGACAAGTTGGTGACCGAGAGACATGATGACAAAATAGCAAAGTTTGGAATCAAGAGGTCTTACACAAGCTATGTCTATGCTAAGCAAGCAAGTTTGTTAGGAAGTACACAATCTTACATAAAGTTTTTAGGGGAGAAATAGAGCAAAGTCAACAGAAAGCCAATCAGGCAATATTGTACAAGAGGAACATAGAATATTTCAAGAATGTCAGAGACTGAGCACAGAACGGCCTTGGGACTAATAACTCCAGTCTTTTCATGAGAGGAAAACCAAGTTTCCAGAAACCAAAACATTAACTCCTTCAATGCTCTGGCCTCTGGACCTTACCAAGTCTGGTACTGGCAAGGACACAGAACTAAGTTCCATTTGTCTTTACATCAGAGCCTCTGAGAAAGCCTTGGGTGGGTCTGGCTCTCAATGATTGTTTCTGCTCTAGGGGGTGATTCCAGCCTGACGTATTTTCATCAGCTGACAGCTCCTGCATAGGTGGATGTCTCTCAGAGATTCCTCACGTATTAAAGCATTGTAATCATAGTGGAGGGCATGATACTAGCTACCATGTAACAGGGATCTATGGTCAGCTCTGAGAACATATACATACAAATAACATTATACAGAATAAACAGGATGAACTCATGTATATATATGTAATCTCTCTGTCTGTCTGTCTGTCTGTCTGTCTGTCTGTCTCTCTCTCTCTCTCTCTCTCTCAGTCTGTCTCCTCTCCCCTCTCCTGCCTTTTTCCTCCCTTCCTCCCTCTCTCCTTCCCTTCTCTCTCTTTCTTTCTCTCTCTCTCTTTCTTTTCTCCTGTATGCTAGATCTATCACAACTGAATGGAGTGGTGTGTGTGTGTGTGTGTGTAGGACTGTTATTAGAATATCATACCATATATCATCAGGTATTAAATGAGCAATTGACAAGTGCATAGGGATTTACACATGCACTCACTACTCCACACAATGGCATCATTAAGTGTCATAGAGTTTTACTGTGATAATATGCAGGGCATTCTGATGCATTTTAAGTGTGTTGCTATTTGGCACATTGTTGCATAACTATCGTCCATCCCAAGTACCTTGTCATCTTTGTAAATGCGATTTTGAAATGATTAAGCATTAACTGCTTGTCATCCCCTATACGTCACCCACTATTTTTCTTTCCATATGACTGAGAGTAATTTAGAAACCTCAAATTATTGCGATCACACTCTGCTTGCTGTTTTGTGATTGACTTGTTTCTTGCAACCAAATGTCTGCAAGCTTTGTCCACATGGTAGCCTGTGTCCCAGTTTCCACCTTCACGACTAGCACTGTGCTATAAGTCCAGGTTACACTTTGTTTACTCACTCATCTGCCAATACACACTTCATTGTGTCTGTCTTTTGGCTTTTGTGAATAAAGCTGCCATGATCATGGCATACAAATATATGGGTTAAGGCTTTAATTTCATTTTGAATATATTCCTAAAAGCAAAATTCCTCAGTCATGGGGAAATTCTTCATAATTTTAAGCCATCTGATAGTTGTAATTTCGATCTTCCTTTTCTTGTCCTTTTTCTTTATGGTTAGCATTAGCAATATTTCCTTGTCTAGTCATCCCTTCTTACGCATTGCTGGTTATAGGAAGGAAAATAGGCTCCAAGGGATGTCTAAGGGAAAGAGATCCAGCTCTGGCAAATGCCTTATGTCATCTATTTCAATTAGTGAAGGTCTTTCTATTTTATATGTTTGGAACTTTTAAATTGCATTTTAAACAACAAATACTGTAAGAAGAGGTGACTTACAGAAAGGAAGAATAGTGTAGGTGTTATAGTAAGAATCTATAATCTAGGCATTGGCTGTGTAACAATATGTTTTGATGATAGATCAAATGATAAGTGATATTTGCAGCAGCACTTTTTTTTGAAGTCTCCTAAATTATTTGTTACAGATACTTATTGTGTATCTGTGTTGGGCCCTAAGTGCAGGTTTGTAGAAATACCAAGTGGGTCTAAATATGGGCTATTAAATTCACACAGAAGCCTTTGTGCACCTTATGAGAAACAGAACAACACATAACTTTCTGGCAACCAAGTTACCAAGAACTGTACTAAAAATAAGTTCGAAGTAGCAGTAAACTCATAGGGGTAAAGACTTTAATAATCAGTTTTCTGTAATTATTAAATATTAGATTTTGGCCATACTGCAAATCATCTCCATTATTTGAATTGTCAATTAAGCCAAGCACTCAAGTCTTGGTTATGATGGATCTTGTCACTCAATGGTCACAACATCCTAATCTTTTGGAAGATAGATCATGATACATGCCATACATTATTTATTAACTCTCCTGGTACGAGATTTCTTTTCCTTAAAACCTGAATATTCTCTAATATATAAAAAAGACTCTGAGTGCCGCCTTGTCTCATGCCTATGCTGAGGATTGAAATATTGACCCAAATTATCCACATCTACACCTATCCACTTGACATTGGTCCATCCATTGTGCCATTCTGAACTTAAGCATTAAAGATGTCTTTTGTCATTGTTATAGTTTGGTTTGCTTGTACAGCCTGCCTGCCCCTAGAGCAGCAGAAGATATGCACAGCACAAGTCACTTAAAACATCATTGCTTGAAGCTGGGTCCTCCCAGGGCCAGCAATGTCAGCATGTGAACAAACATCTGGAGAGACAGCCATGGGTAAAAGGGCTTGAATGAAAAGTCTTGTGATCTGAGCTCACTCTCCACAACCAGCAGTGAAAGGAAGGTGCCGAGTACCTAATATTATCCCCTCACGTCCACACAGACCTTTGTGTGCACATGTGTGAGCATGTGTATATGTGTACATACTTACAATAATAATAATAATTTAAAGGAAACCAAGAATAAAAGGTGAACATAGTGAGGTTTCCAAGTTGGTATGAAGCATTTTTGGTGGAAACATAAAACTGATACAATCCCTGTGTTAGTAGATTTTATAAACTCTGATTAAATGGTTATATTAGTGAGAATTGCTTTGATTGGATTTTTTTTTAGTGAAGTCCAGTGGTCACATAAAATATTTCCCATTTTCATTTATTATTCCTCTACTTTGCCAGGTATTTCTTAGGCCCCTTTATCCTTGCAAGTGCCACCAGCCCCACCCTTACACAGCCCTTGTCTGCTCCTTTGCTCCACACACATCTACTCTTTGCAAGCTTTCTCCAGAAGGTTTGTGAGTGACCCTGTCATTTTCCTTGCTGTTTTTCTTGGACCATATTGACCTAGGTCCTTTGGGGGACGAAAGGCAGGCTTCTAAAAGATAAAGGATTTTTAATGAGTGTTCCTTTCACTGGAGTCTTTATAAATTAGGTCAGTTGCAATTTGATAAAAACAAGAGATAATCTAGAGTGGATAAGTAAGAAATAGGAGAGCCCCATCAAAATGACAGCTAAGGCCTAGATGAGCGTTGCTTTAAAGCCACTATGATGGCTAAAACTCCAGAATATAGGTGGTATAGGAAGACTGAATCTTGGGAAACATCTTGATCTGTACCCCTATGGATGAAGACAGGGAAAACATCTTCTTAAATCTTTTCTCCACTGTGCAAAATGAAGCCAGGAAAGTGTTATTGGCCTGTTAGCAACGAGGATTCTGACCTAAAGAAAGGATTACATGTGGCTCCAAATTCGCTTAACGGATACAGGAATTAGTACTAAGTCTTCTGCATCCAGAAGTCTTCTTTATCCTGCTTACTTTCTGTTACACCGGGCTGATGAGTTTGATGTATGCCCTAGCCGGGTCTGGGTTCAGTCAGAGAAGATGCGCCTAACCCCCAAGGGGCTGGAGGCCCCAGGGAGTGGGGAGGTTTGATGGGGTTGGGAGTTTGGGGAGGTAGGGACATCCTCACATCCTCATTGAGATAGGGGAGAAGTTATGGAATGTGCAACAGTCAGAGTGTGAACTGGGAGGGAAATAAAATATGGAGTGTAAAAAGAGATTAAATAAAAATTTTTAAAAGTGTTAGGCTTCTTAGGTTGGTGTATTTCATAACGAAGTATGAGTTCTTGTGTATGGAAATATTCTTTGTTCATAATTATATTCTTTAAGTTGCTTATACTCCTTTTATCTGATAAGTCCATTGCAGAATGAATCAGTAATTAATTAAGTTTTCTTTTGTCCAGAAAAAAAAATGCACTGGTGTTCTTCACCTAGTCTTCTTTATTGGAATTGACTGAATAGTGAATGCTCTGACATCATTAGCAGCTTAGTCCACTGATAGATGAATAATCTGGTGGCATTATTGGGAAGTAGCAGAAACCAACATGTTGAAGAGGAAGAGATAGTAACTGGAATGTGGATGAATCCCGAGGGATCCCTCTTGTCAGTGTTCAATGGGAACATCAAGTGCTTTCTTCTCAATACCTTCTGGTCACCCTGAGTTCAGCAGTCCTGGGGCATCATCACAGACTTCCCACTGTGATGTCCTGACTCACCTCAGGCTCAGTCAATAGAGTCAGCCAACCAGGGACAAAATTGTCTGAAGCTGTGAGTCAGAATCAACCTTTTCTTTCCTTTTAAATTATTTTCTTACATATTTTGTAGTAGTGAAAAAACTGATACTTTTTTGTGTTTTTAATTTTTTACTTATTATCTATAGCAAACTCTATATCACATTAGCACTACAGAGGAAGAATGAATAAATACCTTTATCTTTAGTGGAGCACGTTGCATAAGCTTGCAGTCCTAGCACTCAGGAGGCAGAGGCAAGAGGATTGCTAGTTCATGAACAGCCTGAGCCAGCCCCATAATTCCAGGCTAGCAAGAGTTGCATAATGAGGCCTTATCTCAGCCAAGCAAAACAAACAAGTAACACTATTTTGTATGAATACTATTTTGTCCGCTGTTAGAATAATGTGACGTAAAAAAAGGACCCCTCAACTTTGGTCAGCCAAAAGTATAAAGGCATTCATAACATGTAGGCTGTACCAATGCAGGAAGTAGGGTGTTTAATTTGACCTACGATCTACAGTTTATTGATTCCTGGTCTAATACTTAACAATCTGTGTGTATGTGTGTGTGTGTGTGTGTGTGTGTGTGTGTGTGTGTGTGTGTGTGTGTGTGTGTGTGTAAAAGAGGTGTACTTTTGTTATGATATGGGGAAAGAGGGAAAGAGAAAAAAGTGGGAAAATGTTTTAAAGACCAAGAAATCCATGGAAAGTATAACTTGTCACCTCAAGAACAGTGAGCAAGGATGGTAATTGGTTATATTAAGAATAATTTCTGATTCTTGCTGCCAGCCTAATGCGAATGATGCTCTGCCCTTAACCTTTCTGTACTTCAGTTTCCTCCTGTGTAAAATGTGAATAATATGATCATGTGGGCTCCAAGCACTACATTATGGATGCTCTAACAGGGATCAGAGGCCTCAGTGTTTGGTCACACATCCATGATTTCCTGCAGCAAGTGATACTGAACGAATTGGTACAGAGGAAAGGCTGGGGACCAAGATACAAACTTTCAATGCGCCGTTCCCAGTGGACTTACACAGGATGTGTTTAATTCTCTCAGCAACAAGGTAGGACAACACAAATAAGACGTTCCATTGCTGGAAATCCCCGGAGACTCTCAGCACTTAAGGGATTTTTATTTGGATGTCTGTAGTTGAACTTAGCATAGATAAAATTCCAGCCATCTAGAAGGCAAGTATATATTCACTATAAACCACACCATTTATACAAATAATTTGAGTGAAGCAACAATCAATCTGAAATGAAGGGAACCAGCCTGGAGTCCAAGGTTTTAGAGGCTAGCTTTGGGGAAGTCTTGTTAGTAGATCTTTCTCAGGATAGTGTTCAAGGAGTTGATGCTAACTTTTTTCTGCACATTTTTTTTCTGAAATGGTAAGAAGTAAATATGATTATATATTTATTTCAGTAATAGTTACCAAAAATAACTACCCCACATTTCAGGGAAAAAACCCCCTGCCTACCCCGATCTCAGTAAGTGAACCAAGAGCAAGAGGGACATAAGTAAATATCCCACAGCATCTTAAATATGGCATCTTCCTTTGTGGATGTGCTGCATGCTATAAATCATTACTCAACACATGACACATAAAAATTATCATTAACTTTACTTGTTAAGCTAGATCTATATTTAAAAATAGTCTGTTGGATATTATGTCTTACAGGCCACACAGAGAATTCCACACCAAAGTGACAATGTCATCCTGGGATTCTCTGTTCCCATAAAAGTGAGGGATATTTCTTCTCAAGATCTCCTAAAACGGCATGTATTTGTTTAAAATTAACAAGAGAAAGATAATTCTTAAAAGATTCCTCTTGATTGAAGGAGCTGAAGGGACTTGCAACCTCATAAGAACAACAATACCAACCAACCAGAGCTCCCAGGGACTAAACCACTACCCAAAGACGATACATAGACAGATCCATGGCTCCAGCTGCATAAGTAGCAGAGGATGGCCTTGTCGGGCACTAATGGAAGGAGAAGCCCTTGGTCTTGCCAAGGCTGGACCTCCCCAGTGTAGACAAATTTCAGAGCAGGGAGGCAGGAAGGGGTGGCTGGTTGGGTGGGGGAACACCCTGATACGAGAAGGGGGAGGGGAATGAGGTGGGAGGTTATGGAGGAGAAACCTGGAAAGGGGATAACATTTGAAATGTTAATAAAAATATCCAATAAAAAACGATTCCTCTTAAATACAGGAGGAGGTAATCCAACTCCTGTAATAATAACTGACAAGGTCATTTCTATGGATTAGTCTGTAGTATCTGTTACATAACTTACTTTTCATTAAGAACACTTAAATGTGGAATAGTTCTATCAGTTCAGACATCATATTATCTTGTTTGTCACCCAGAAAGGATGGTAAACATGCTATCGGTTTGCATGGGGGAGCTAGTTGACACTCTATGTTGTGCTTTAATAATCTCTGCAGTTATAATTGATTCATTAAAGCCTGAGGAGCCAGGGTTCCTCCTTTATTCTCTGTGAGACACTGCTAATCCTCAATTATCTGTCAATGGATTTTCCACTGGGTGGATAATTTCCATGCTAATTTTTAATGCCAGACAGGAACTCCCTAGCAATTTAGAATATTTTGGGTCATGCGTGGATGTCTCTAGTCAATAAAAAATGCTTTAGAAATTAAAGTATCTAAAAGCAGCTGCACAGAACAGCGCATGGAATGTTAAGGTGATAAGCAGGAGATGCTCATCTTGATAATTAGTTCAGAATATTTACTGACTTGATGTGAATACGTGAGTAAATCCTGCAGGTTGTTTCTTTTAAAAAAAATGATTTTTAGAAATATTTTGTTCTGTTTATGGAGGGGAAAAGCATCCTTTTGTAATGGGCATGTAAATAAGTCTTATTACCTTCTACAATGGTAGTTTTTCTTTGCTCACCAGCTAATGAATTCCATGGATACTGAAGCATTGAGACCAACTTCAATGCAATCAACTTTCTAACACTCTAGCTTTCTCAGGAAAACACTATAACCTCTGCTTCCCTCATTGCCTCTTCCAAAGAGCATCCTTAAACCACTCAGTATCCCCTCAGAAATAGAATGTGGCTAGCTTCAAGTGCGGCTTAAGCTCGCTTTCTTATATATAAATTATGCTAAAAGAGGCCTACATTACTTGTCTAATGCCTTCAAAGAAAGTTACTTGAAATAGCACGACCATTTCCAAGTCTACTACATACAATTTAACGTATATGACTCACTATCATCTTAAATTTCCTCTGGAATTTTATTATCGGGAAATTCAAAATTACGAAAAAGGAAAATGATTGCAGAACAAAGAATATAACTGTCTATCAGCTCACAGGTCATTACTAATGGGCTTCCTCATGTTGTTTCATAATGCATATTTATTTTATCTATGCACTTGCCTAGGAAGAGCAAACATTTGCCCGCTGTTCACATTTACACACATTATTTATACTTAGATAGTGAGTTATCAAACTGTATATGGCTAGGAGTTTTCCGCTGACTTATCTCTCAGCTTCGCAAGTGTGTTGGACTTAGGACTATTTTTGCGTTTAACATACTTAGGACCTAATGTCATTAGCATATGAAATGGTTTAGTGGTGAGTGCGTATTTGTGTACCACAGCTCCCTTTAATAATGGGATTGTTCTGTTTTTACTTTACTTATTATAATTAATTTGTTTAAAAAAAAAGTCATAGCCCAATTTTTTTATTGTCCAAAGGCCTGCTGTGGAAAACAGAGGTCCATGTTTCCATTCCTTTGAATAGGGAAACTCTTTTGATATTCCTTTTAGCAATTTCTCATGATACACATTCCCATATCTCTAAGTAATACATTCATGTCAATACTTCCTGGCTTGTCTGTCGGCTTTAGGATGTGCCTACCTCCTTTTTGTCATCCAACTTGAAGTCTCAGCTCTCATGTTGGTTCCTATTGCCTCACTCCCATCTCCCTCCATCATTCCTTTATTATAACTATATTAACATCTAAGTTAAATTAGCCGTTGGTTACATTTCTATGATGAGGTCATTATTTTCCACAATTGCATTAACTAACACATTATGATTATGCAGTTGTTTCTACAGTTTTAAATATTAAGAGTTGACTCTAAACAACTAAATTTTCTTTATTCAAATGGTAATTAATGTTCCAAATAGCCACAGATTTGCTATTTACCTGTTCTAATTTATCCAAATGTCCGTGCCTTCGAATGGTATAGCAGGCCCATTTCCTCTGGTTACCAGCCCTCTTATACACTGTTCCGGTACCGAGTGCTCTCTAGGTCTGATGCGTTTATCTAGGCTACTTTATCAGATGACGTATAGAATTGTCTCTACCTCAGATAATAAATCTGCAGCTTTTGTGCCTTAGCGAAGAAAATGGTGATCCCAATGGTCATATTTTGTCAGACATTAGTCATATGTATGAATTCAATGAACCATATGTTTCTGGGATGGGTATTACTAGAATCCCACTGAGCAAGTGAGGAAATCAAGTCACACAGGGTAAAGCGATTTCTGCAGCACAGAGTCTGATAGATGAGGAATATGGATCCAAACGTAGGATTGCTATGCTAATATCTACACCATGCATCTTAATACACTACCTATTCTCAAAATGTGTCGTCTGTAGAGAAGAAAATGCATTTGGGGTTGAGCTACGCATATAAGAAAAATACTATCTCGTGCTCATGGTAGATTACTTTATTAGCTAGGAAAAGATTTCTAAGTTGCAAGTGACCTGATCCTCCAAGTTTGAAAGCCTTGAGACACTGTGTCCTCCACCAGGATTTCCTTTTAAGAAATAAACTGCATTTTCCCCCCCTTTGCTTATCTGTGAATGGGGGTTCAGTCTTCAGGACCCAGAAGTCCTCCCATCTCCCTGTTTCACGGTATAGTCTTTAGGTTTTGATCTGGTTTTGGCTTGGGACAAGGATTTTCAAGTTATTCACTGTGATGTTATCTGTGAATTGGTGGTTCTTTTCATTGAACTTACGTTTTTGACGCTCAGATTCTTTTATATTGCTTCCTGGCTAATTTCCTCTGCATCTTTGTTTTGTTTTTTTCAATAAATATTATATTCGTCTGCGTTCCTCATGTAAGAGACTTCATTTATGTATCTTGTGATTGTGGGATGACCACTCATATTCATTAGCAGCTAGATTATAATGATGTGTCCATTTGTGGGGAATGACAGAAATTCTGTGCGATGGAAAACCACGCCAGGAAGTTTGGTAAGGTAGATCAGACGGAGACCCGGAGACTCAGTGGGTGCACACCTGAGACTTAGGTGCCTCCCAGGTCCCTGCCAGACTCCGGACTTGGAACACGTGCCATGACTCTCACACAGAAGAAACATGCCCTATGATTATGTAGGCACAAGACAGAGTTCTCTATGCTAATGAGGTACCTATAGGCCTAGAGGCTTAGCTAATAAGCTTTCCTTCCCAAGACACTCCTTCCTGCAAAAGGTCCACCCTGAAAAGTGAGGTATGGTTTTTAAACACCTACTTTCCACCATGACAATAAACTGTTTAGAACCATGGACTCCCCACTTTCGTCAAGACCCACCATGGGGAGCCATGAAGAAGGCCTCTTCCTACAGAGCTGTAGCCTAATCTCCCACAGAAGACCTCTCTGTACTCCCAGCCACAACTGTGGCCTAGCCTGCCTCCATCAAGATAAGGTCAATCATCCCCACTGGGATAAGCCAGAGCACCTTCCCACCTCACTCCTCCCACACCAGGCTAGAAGTCTCCAGACTGAGCCCCCTCCAACCTGGTCTCCCTGCCCCAACTCCATTCTCTGCTTCTCTGCTCTTTCAAGGCTCCCAGTGGTACCTGGATGTCCAAGAGTTTAAGAACTCCATAGCCTGAAGATCCCCAAACCCACTCCTCCTTTCCCACATCTCAGACTTCACTTTCCCATCCTAGAGCTGCGTCTCTGGAGTGGTGTCTTGGTGCTTCCCTACGGCCTAACACCCACGCTGGCAATGGCATGGGCATGGGATAAGCACAATCAAACCCCTCATTCTGCCTCCCAGGAGACCATGGTCACTGGTGAAGTGGACAAGGGCCTACAACCCCACACTCTTGTCCCCACACTCTTGTCTTAACTGGTCAGGTAGCTGTACCTTCACAGCTTTGACCTTCAGTGTTCATCCTTTACAAGTCTACACAGCCCAATGGTCACGGGAAAGCTCTTAGATCAGTTTAGGAAAGGTGCTTGTCTTTGATGTCTAATCAAGTTTCCTTTTTCTGCTGTCCCATGTAGTGACTTCCTTCTCTTGGACTCTTAATTCCCAATTGTCCATGTTGGCATTTGGGATTGAGTTCAGCTCTGTAGCAAGGTCTCTGCGCCTCAGTGAAGTGGTTACTTATTAAGATCTGTTTTTACCATTGTCCATCTCTGTTGTCCAACCTAACTATTGTCCATCTCTGGTTTACTCAAGTAAGGAGTGCTTGTGGGTATAGCTCATTAATTCATCAGCTAGACTGCAAGTTTGCCTGTTTATGGTGAAACGCACACCTCTTCAGGTAAGGAAAGTAATACTCTAGCATTTTGCTTATTCAAGCTTTAGAACACGGCAAGGAGAAAAACAGGCATTTTTAACTATTTAGTGACATGAGCCACTTCCTATTTTCAGGTTATATGTATTACCCACAGAACAAGTTTCCAGAGCACCTTGGTTCTCTATTTCTGGAGAAGGAATTTCTCCCTTGTTATGTGGGATGTGTACTGGGTGGGATATGGGTCTGCTGCTCTCTGTCAGACTGAGGCTAAGAGTCCCTGTTCTTGATCATAGCTCTAGCCTCTGTGATCACATCATTGCATATTCGTGATACTTCTAAAGCTGAACTTTATGATGGGTCCAAATGAGAGGCCTTTCCAAGATTCTTGAAGTGCCTGACTTTCCCCCATCTACATATTTGACTTCAGGTTTTTGTCTTCAATCACTATTACTTTCCTATTTTCACGATAGCTAAACCTCTTTGTTTCCTTGTACATGTTTTTTTTTTTTTCAATTTTATACACTTCTCTGTCTTTCTCCTGGGAAAGGAGATAAAGAAAAACATGCACATTTAGTGTGTTATATTTCTCAAACTTACATTTTAGCTTGTGTTATGATAACTGAGCAGTCCAAAGTGTCCGGACAAAGTGAACGGTAACATGGAAAACCAGTAAATAGGACCCCATCGACTTCTTGACATTTTTTGTTTATTAATTAAATTTGTTCTTTGACAATTTCACACACTGGCATGTGGCATACATTCTGATATGCTGATCACTTTCTCTGCCTGGGTTCTTATATCTCCCTCCAATCTGTGTCAACCCCAGTTTCATTCCTCCAAGTTCCTTTCACAGATTCTTGCTTTGGTTCCCAGATTGGCTTTGTTTTGTGACAGTTTACCTTAATTGGGTATTATAGAAAAGAAAGGATTTGGTCCATTCTCACCTTTTGTCCTGCTCTTCTCAGCCTTCACCTCACCACAAAGAAACGAGACATTTAAGAAGGGTGGGACTGTGGGTAAGCTCTGAAGAGCCCAAGGCACCTCACTGGGGTGGAAGAACGCAGTAGGCTACTTGTGGGTCACATTACTAAGGAGACTAAAGAGAATGTCATCCGAGTAGGTAAGTATGACATGGGGGAAAGCATATACTAATATTTTTTCTCACCAATTATTTCATTGATGGAATTTTAAAACCACTGTTCTATGAAACTGTAATTACGATCCATTTTTATGTTATATGTGATTTCTTTACTTCCACACATTTTAAGTGTTTTACTCTCACTTTTCATACATTTAAGCATATTTTTATGACATCTTCCAGAAAGAATGTTTTTGCTTTTATCACGTTTTATTAGACATTTATTTAGAATGTGAAGGTCAAATTTTGTAAGATTTTATGCTATTTGCAGACAACAACACTTCAGGAAGTTGAAGAGTATATAAAAGACAGAAATACTTTCTTTAGTGTGGTGAATGAGATCTAGGCACAGAGATAAAAGGAATGGATTTCCCTTTGTGTTTGCACAAGGATAAGGGGAGAAATGAAAAAGGAAGGCATAATTGGCCGATGCCTTTATTTAAGAGCCTAGTTTATAGATTCATAATACTTAGGGCTTACACTCCTGGCCAATTTCATAAGAGAAGTTGATAAATTGATTTGAAAGGAAAGATTAGTGAGGAGCATCAATAAGGGAGTGGAGATGGCAGCTTCTCTCCCAGGCAATTTTAAAAGTCAGAGCAGAACTAAAAATAGATGTTGGCAACGGTCAGTGCAGGGTTCTTCCCACGGGCACGTGCTCCCTGTCCCCATGCCTTCCTAAAGCATCATCTCAGAAAATGCAGTGATGGGCTGTCTCTGTCACTTCCTGACTCAACCATGTGAAAAAAAGATTGCTCTGGTTTATACCTGGATTGAAAGCAAAGCTGAGAGAGAAGCCAATGAACTGTTTTTGATTCAAGAGAATGGCTCGGAAATTTAACATTTTGAGCCTTCTTCCCTCTGTTCTAAAATCATGAGAACCCCATGTAATTATTTAAATGGAATCAGAAAATGATTGCCAGTAGAGATGCTAAAAAAATGAGAGGGGAATCTGGGAAGTGGGAACTGAACTGTCTTCTGAAGCTGAGTTTCCTTCACAGCTGAGCGCTGCACAGCTGGTGTTGAGCCTGGGTGGATGGCACAGGAGATGACTCCACAATTAGGAAAAATCAAAATGGTGAAAAACGTGTTATAGATTCATCAAGCTGTGCTACCCACCTTCCACACAATAAGAATAATTGAATAATCAGAAACACTTTCAAGTAAATACTTTAACAATTGTTAAGAAATAAAGAATAAAATGTATGAACACTAAAAAAACAAATATAAGGGAAAATACAATAAGAACAAATCAAGAAGAAAATTTGAGAATTGCCATTACAACTTATGAGATTTTGCAATATAGTTATGGTACTAAAGAGAAAAAATTGCATACATAGAAGGAAAGAAAACTTGTAAGGAGTGAATGATAATCAGAATAATGTAGTATAAAGATGCGAAAATTGAAACAATGAAGGAAGGGTAGGGAGCCATGAAAATTATAGATCCAGAAAGGCCAGCATTCCTAGGTTACTAACAAAGGAGAATGCAGAGAGAGAGAGAGAGAGATGTAGAGAACTATTTAAAGAGCTAGGGTTAGAGAATCCCCCAGAGAATAAGAGGGAAGTGTTAGGTTTAGAATCCCTGCAGAATACAGAGTAAGAAATAAAATGACAAGTAGAGGCTGAAGCTTTTCAAAGTTAAGACTAGAAATAAATACAATTTTTTAAAAATTTCAATACTTTTATTAGTTGTTTCAGTGATTATCTCCAACAATAGCCACTCAAATTTGTGTCCTTGTTGTTTAAACCCACGGAGTCCAATTTACGCTGCTTGTACACATTCTGACCATCCATGGGAGCACGGTCTGCCTACTAGGAGTAACATTAAATGAAACTAAGTCTCCCTCCCCTGGCAGCTATCCCTTACCAATAGCTCCTCAGCTAAGGGGTAGAATTGCAGGCTCCCCTCTCCCATCCATGATTGGATTTTGTCAGACTAAATCTTGCACAAATCTTCATGTTGTCACAACTGCTAGACATTCATATGTGCAACTGGACTGTTTTGTCCTGGAAACACTATTTCTTCTTTTTAAATTAATGATAATAGTCATATTAAATTAATTCAGTGAACTCCACGTGTTCTAAAAGCTGTATACTACATTTAGTAGAAAAAACAAATTACATGTACTTAATTATTGTGAACATTACAGTGTATATACTAAAATTTATAATGTATATACTAAATGAGTGGTGATTAATGCCAGTGAACAGCACAAGAAAACATAGAGAAGATATTAGCAGGAAAATCAGTCACTTGCCAGTCAGGAGTGCAGGCTTTTCATGTTACAGTAGTTTAGCATCAAGGGAAATATACAATCTTAGCAATCACTCACTTGGGAATGTATGAGCAGATGCCTAAGAAGGCATCACATAAGGGATTAGAGATGGGAAGCACAGAAACTTGAACTATTTCCAATAAACATAGAAGGAAACAGCACATTCTTTTGAGATGGTGTTATGGATAGCATATTCATGTTGTTCCAAATTCATATGCTTAAATATTAACTTTTGATGTAACGACATTTGCGAAATCCTCGAGTCACGACAGTGAAACCCTTACAATGAGATTTGTGTATTTTTAAAAGGATCCCAAGAGTTCTCTTGCCTTCTTTAGTCCACAAGAACAAAGAAGGCTTGACAGTCTACAAGCAAAAGGATTGTCCAGAAACCTGATCCTCAAATCTCACACTTTCAGCTTCTGGACTAGCAGAAATAATGTTTGTGTTGTTTGATGTTACTGTGTGGCACTTGATTATAGCAGTCATTACTGAAGATAGGTCAGATGAATGGTTGAGTGGATGAATGGCCCTTTACAACTGGCTCTGAAAGATATCTCGGAAACTTACTGATGAATAAGCTCTTCCCTTTTCTTCTTTACAAACTCTCCTTGGCTAGCTCAACTTGGCATTTTGGCCCAAACTCCTCTTTAAGCTGACTTGATTCAAATTGGCTTCTCTTGGCTTCTGACTGAATTGCTCTGTTTGACCTCATATTAACTTTGTCAATATGTTCTAATCTTCTGGCTTCTGATCATCCTATAGGCCATTCAGTCTTCACCTGTGCCTAGCTTCTTCTCTCTGCAACCTGCCTCTGTAAAAGTGTCCCAGGAAAACTGCTTTTCAACTTAACTCCACTGAAGTGTACCAAACTGAACTGACTTCTTTCTTTGCACTGCTATCTAAAGCAACCTCTCTTTTCTGTCCTTGTGAGAGTTGAACATATCCTATCTCTGACTCATTCTATCAGATCTTTCTCTGATTCATTGCTTTATCTGCTCCTAGCTTTCAAACATGGCTACTTCCTTCTACAAACTAAACTTACATTGTTTGGGATTAAAGGTGTGGGGGAAGGGTGTGTCTGTATTCCAGCCACACAGACTTAGAATGTCTTTGAATTTGATCTCTTGACAAAGTAGCCATGCTGCTGGATTAAAATTCCTCTACATTTCATAAGGTTCTCAAAGAGTGCTTTGCTCAGTTTTAATGCATTGTTTTTAATTTAGTTTCCATTAGTATTTTTACAGAAACACATGTTATTATTACCTTCTCCATATATTAAAAATATTCTTTCAAAGCCACTAATAACTCCAGCTTGGTCAAACCTGCAGTCATTGAACTTTCCAGCTACTCATGTACTGCCTCCATTGTATTGTCTCACAGGTGATTCAAGTACATTTAAACTGTTCCTCTGACCATTACCTATTTCCCTACCATCTTATGATCTGACCTTTGATTCATACAGTATTTACATTCTCCTGGTAACTGGATAGAGATGAAATGTAAATACATCTTTAGATAGAATGGATTATTGAAAAAATGATTCTTGATTTCTCATTTTAACTCACACTGGAAGCAACCCTATACTGTTGATATAAATATCTTATCTTGGATTTTCCTGAATATGATGACTCTAATAGCTGCCATCCTAATAGGGTGTGACAAGCACTGTGTGCACTGGATATCCTGTGGAAAGTTAGCATGAGTGCCTATGTATTCTCAAGGCTCTCTTTGGCTGCAGGAACAGGTTAATGACATAAATTCTTCAAAAACAAAGGTATCAGTGACAACACACCTTATTTCTTATGTAGATTTAGTGCCTATACTAAAATTAACTTTGTCAGTAGAAAGCGTATACATCTAGGACTGAATTACCATAGCTCAATTTCTAAGGAGTCTTCCTATAAGACAAATTAAAATGGCTATAAAATATGATTGACTTCTGCCTTAGTGCTGTTCTGATCCACTGCTATGATGGGGAATGGGATAAACTGCTACTCTTGACACAATTCGTGTCATACTCAGTGTCTCTTGTGATTTATCTTGTCACTTACTGATTTGGAAGATGATCAGATACTTCTAAAATGTTGCACAATAAGGGAAACTTAGAAATATCAGTGTAGGCTATCAAGTGAAGATGCAACGGCAAATGCGTCTGTAATCTAGGCTCCTGGAAAGAAGGAGAATCCTGTGCTTTGTAACCCATTTAATAGAGGAGGAGGAGAAAAAGAAAACTCTAAACATGCATGAAAAGGTGCAGCAACTTGGTGGAAATTATACTCTACAGGTTATTTTAAGTAGGAGGGATAACTTCCTGACTTATAACAGGATGCCAGAGAGAGTGGGAGAGAGGGTGGGGGGGGAGACGGGGAGAGAGAGAAAGAAGAATTATTTCTGTTATATATTACACTCTTCTTGGGGACTTGTTCATTAGCATATAGTAATTGTACAAATATTAGTTTTGTTATGACATTTTTATATACACATAATGCAATTTGTAGTTCAAAATTTTTTTCCTTCCTCTCCACTGATACTATCTGAATGTTCACTTTAAATTTTGTCTGCTACGTCAGTCCGTGAAGTCTGTCTCGCGACTAGGGAAATATTGGAAACTAACATAATACCAGAGCGTATTGTGTAATTTTATTGCTCATTTCACCCTTAGGAGTTAGGGTAAATAAGTTTGATCCTTTTGGAAAACAAACTTCATTGATAGGTGCTTTGCCTGCATGTGTCGTAAGAGTGTGTAGTACCCAGGGAAGCCAGAAGACAGTGTCAGATCCTCTGCGACTGCAGTTCCAGACAGCTGTGAGCTGTTTTTTGGGTGCTGGGTATTGAAATAAGCTCCTCTGGAAGAGAAGTCAGTGCTATTAACCTCTGATCTATCTCCGTAGGCCCAACAACCTATTTTATAGGTCAGAGCTTCAACATTACTGACAATACCAGCATCTTCTGATGAAATATATTTTTTAAAAATACCTTATGCTTTGTAAGGCAGAACATGCTCTAAACTCTTTGAACGGAGACATGAAGTATTTACCATCAATAGCAACAAGAAGAAAAAGATGATCCTCAAATAATCAAAGCTCTGCACACTAACAAGAAGTAAAAATAAAACACTTAAGGCAAAGCAAACTGTAACCCACTCAGTGACAATACACAAAAACCAATCATTAACTATTTGAAATAAAACTCCATCTTATAAATATGTAACTACTATGTCACAATATGGCAGTGAGTTTCTCTGTTGTTGCAGAGTACTGCAGGCTTACTGGATATAATTATTTTTATCAAAAGACACTATTCTCTGCTCGCCCAAGTCACAAAGGCACTAATGCAGAAGTGACACATAGACTGCTTGGTTTCTTTCAGCATCAGAAGTCTGCTCTAGACACTAGTGATGGCAATAAAACCTAGGATTTCCATGCTAGCATTTACCTTCCTCACACTCTCGTTTTTCCAACTTTAAAAGCCGTAGCTCTAATGATGCACACATGCTTCCAGGTTAGGAGCAAATTTGCAGTGTTACTCATCAAAATCAGCTGAACGCCTGAGCTAGTGTGTGCTTTGAATGCTTTAAATATAGCTGGGCACGTCAAAACTCAATCAATGCTGTTAAAAATTAACAGTACGGAAACCAATGTGGCACGTATTAGAATTTTTTGGTCTATGAAATGTTTACAGTGCAGAACAGAAACAAAGCACTCACAGAAGAGCATTATTTTATGATCCATAGAAATGGAGAGATGGCTCAGCCATTAAAGGCTAGGTTCACAACCAAAGATATGAGTTCATTTTTGGTTTGGATGCACAGGTGTTTTGCTACATGTGACCTTGGTCTGAGGACTTTTCTTGTGCACTAGGTCCAACTCCTCAGTTAGTCCCTTTGGTTTGTATTTGTGATGCAGAATTGCTCTTTCTTTTCTCATCCATAATGAGAGCTCAATGGCAGGCACAACATACACGTTCAGTGAGTACATACTGTTAGCTTGATTACACATTTAATGGAAGTATGTCTTAAGTTGGTGTCTCGGAGAGGGTTTCTGTTGCTGTGATCATGGCAACTCTTATAAAGGAGAGCATTTAATTGGGGCTGGCTCAGAGTTCAAAGATTTGGTTCATTAACATCATAGTGGGAAGTATGGTAGCATGCAGACAGACATGATGCTGGAGAGGCAGCTGAGAGTTGTACATTTGAATCTGGAGGCAGCAGGAAGTAACAAGAAGTCACTAGGCCTGGTGTGAGCTTCTGAAACTGCCCACCTGAGTGGCACACTTCCTCCAACAAGGCCACACCTACTCCAAAAGATCGCACCTCCTAAATGAGTGTATAGGGGTCATTTTGTTCAATGCATCACAGTTGGGTACAAAGAAAACTGGCAAGAAAAGGCATAATTTTTACTGCGACAGAGTGGATTAATTGACAATGTCCACAGAATCAGAAGGTAATTTTTTTGTACAGAAGTTTCCCTAATGGGATCGAGTAGAACCTTCTGGAAAGCAGTTAGAGATACAGCTAGTTGGCAGTCTGGAAGCCAGGTCTATGAAATCTTATTTTCAATATCATAAGCATGGCATTTCAGGAACATTAATTTGATGTTAAACATCTGAGATTTGAGCCGTGAGACACTTGAGCAATTAGACATGACCCATGCATTCTCTTCATATGAATTTAGCGTTATTCTACAACTAGGAGGTATTAGATGGGACTTATAATGCGGTCTTTATTTGTTGTGTTGCTATTTGTTGTAAAACTAGCCGTTTATCTGCCCCGTGTTTACAACAATGGAATCTAGATCTAACTGTGGTGTATGTACACAGGCTACTCTGCCACTTTTATGAGGATGACATTTTGGTAGCATTTCTGAAATTCGAGAGATGGGTTTGTTTTCACTCTTGTCTAGTCTGCTGCCCTTTACATTGTGAAGAATCAGGACATGAATCCCACTCACCTGTTCAAACACTACAGTGTCCGGCAATCCATTTGTTGTCATTTGTCTTCCTCTGACAGATGCTTCAGACAGCCTTGGACCTGGGCGAAGAGCCCTTCCCCGCCTCAAAAGTAAAAGGAAAATTTAAATTTATAGAATATTATTAGTTATTATTATATTTAGCCATTTGAAAGCACAGTTGGCATTATAGTTGCTTTGGTCTTAAGAAAATAAGTTGTATAAATACCTACTCTAAATATGTCTATTAACTTAGAAATACACAGCGAGATGGAAATATGTGTAATTTGTCTGTATTGAATCCATGTCCACATTTGTCTGATAGGAACAGTTTTCTGTTAAATATGTTTGTAGCTACTAAAAATAAATGCAATTCATTTCAAACAGTTGTCATTGGGTTTTACTTCTGAAACCCTCTTCCTCAATAAAAAAAAAAAAAAATCAGTCTATTCCTTTTGCTTTGGCTTTCCTCATAGCACTAACGGTGACTTCCCAGGGAGTTGACCATTAGCATGAAGTGATACAACCCTCTCCCTGGCAGCCACTGTAAATCATTGTTTCCACCAGCCCTTGATCACAGCACATGATGCAATACCTGGTATTTCAGATTGGCATTTAGTTAACATTTATGGAATGAAAATCGTTAAGCTTCCTTATTTTTTTATTTCCTTTTCTTGTTACTGACAATGTCTGGTCATCGTTGCAGATGATATGTCACATCTTCTATTCACTCTGGCTTTGTCTTTTCTTGCCATCACACCTACAGATGCATCTTCATGAATTTCTATCTACCTGTGTTTTCCTCAAGCTGTTCCTAGGGCTATTTATTCCTTCTATATATAGTATTGAATTTTGGGATTGCTAACGCTTTAGGTATTTGAGTCACCTGGATCCGTTTTATTAAGTATTATATCGGCCACCTCCTAGCCCTCTCTGACCTAACTAATCTTTATTATTACTGAACTCATCATTATTGACTTTGTCAAGAGGAAGGGAGGAAATGAGCCATGCATGGCAGCTAAACATTATACCAGTGGCAACTCCCATTTAGTTCTCTTAAATTGCTGTTGTGTTTTGAAACACATTTTGTACAGCGATGTTGATTTCCCTGAGATCGAACATGAGCATCTGTTTGTGTTTCTTTCTCCACATATGTGCATAGTTCCCCCGTCGCATCAAGAGCAACATTGTGTTGCTGTGATCTATAATTATCATCTCACAACTATGAATTGTGTGTGTGTGTGTTGTGTGTGTGTGTGTGTGTGTGTGTAAGTGATGAAGACAAGTTGGAACATCGTGGTGTGTAAAATGCGGAAGACCTAGTCTTCCTGTGTAACATCACTGTCCTTCCTCCAGCACCCTGTTTCAGTGGGTGATAGGCTATGTTGGAAACTCACATGCATAGTCCAGTCTTAAAAGCCCTAGATCTTATAGGCAGTTTCCAAATCAAAAACAGGTAGAAAAGAGTTCATGTGAAATTATGTAAAATGCATAATTTGGAAATTGTCCCACTTTTCTGAGAGTGGAGTTCTACTAAACACAAATGCCTTGAGAAGAATGGCCTGCCAGCAATCACTGTGAGGGATGGGTGCCCAGGAATGCATTCTTCCACAGGTTGGCCATTCCTGGAAAGGTACATTATAGATTCTAATCAGACAGTGGGAGCCTCCTTCTCTGAGTAGACCGCCATATGTACAGTTCAGGAGCATCGCATTGTGTTCTATTCCTGCTGCTGTCAGAGAAATCATGTCTACCTCTAATGTTGCTAGGTTATTCTTGTGCTTAGAATTTATTATTTGCAAAAGAAAAATATAGAGTTCATGGACGGGAATGGATTCGAGGCCATACAGATGTCAATAGTTTCTTAACTTGATTACCTAATAAAATTGAGTTATAAATAGTGTTCACATTGACTTGAAGTATTAAAAATGGTTTAAAATAATCCCCAAATATATTTTTATGGATATCACTTGTGTCCTGTGGGTTGATCTGAGTTAAACAGGTTGTGTTTTCCTACCAGAGGAAACACATCATGAACCAACATCTCTCTAAGAAAGAAGACAACAGGAAAGTAACCTTTCTTAATTACCTATATCTATTGTGCCATAACAAAATACCACAAACAAATACCTTATAGATAATAGATTTTAGTTTCCTCTGGTTCTAGAGTCTCTGAAATCCAAGATCAAGGCACTGGTAGAGTTTGTGTTTGATGAGGGTTTGCGTCCTAGCTTTTGTTCATTGGTTCCTAAGTCATGGTCATTTTTCTTTTGTTGCTGGGTCCTTCATAAAAGCAACAAGCATATCTTTCCCGAGGATACGAATCATGCTCAAGATGTTCTTATCTCAGACACTAAGTACCCAGGCCCATGGCTTTCCTTCAAATACTCTCACTGTAGAGGTTGAGCTTCTGCATAATTTTTAAGGGCACGCAAACATACAGTCATTAGGATTAAAACAGAAGGTAAAGAGTTGGGAAAATGCCTGTCTATCTCTATCTCTCTTTCTGTGTTTCTTTTATTCTTTATTCATCCTTACAAATAGTTTTCCACCCTGTTCTTACCTCTTTTAGAAAAATGTTAGCCATTTTACATACATATTTCACAACCTAGAGTATTTGGAGCAACGGGATTTAATGAAATACAGTTGACAGTAATGCTCTCGTTTGCTAAATGGTTGTACAAAGACTTTAAACAGGATCCCAATAGCTCCCACAGAAGCAGAAAGTATCTAAGATGCCAGTATCTATGATTCTTGAGTACAATCTGCAATTGCTCATTAACTATTTGCACAGACACATTTTATGTTCCTTCAGATATTTGCTTAATGTAATTTTAATGACAATGTTTACCTTGTCTATTTAATTTAAAACTGAACTACTCCCTCAGCATCTCTAACAACATTGTCCCCCTCTACATAGCAACAAGTTGTTCTCTGACCACTACACATGTGCCATAGTACATGCATGGTCCTTTCAACTGTATACATACATGTTTAAAAAGGGATATGCTACAGTCTGGGTGTTTGCGACTCCTATTCAGTTGGTACGTGGAATAAGAATCACCAAGATGATTATTTTAAAGGTCGGACATTGGGAGATAATTGGGTCACCAGAACTTAGCACAGGTGAATGGTAATCATGCTTTATTAAAGGGTAACTAGAAAGATGTATTTCTTTCCATCATATGAAGACACAACTGGAAAGAGGAATTTATGACAAAAAAAACCAGGACTTTACTCTGTCTATGCTCACTCTCATTATTAATGCAATCAGAGGACAACACAGGAGACCTTTGAAGATGATAAATATGTTCATTACCCTGACTATCACAATGGGTCCATAAGTACATCTATGTATATAATGACCAAAATAGAACTGAATTCTATACTTTTCCAAGTACATGCACTGATTTTTTAAAAATACAAAACATAATAAATGTTTTCAATTTATAATATTTTAAACTTATGTTTATTGATACATAATCTCATTGTAAAGAGAGGGAATACCTAGTAGGAAGATGCTTAGTTAATAGATCTTAGTTGTTTGCAGTACAAATAAGTGGCAAGTGACCCAAAGTGTGATACTGTGTCTGATTTATAAATCCTACAATACATGTAGGCTTTGAACGTTGCTTTGTGTACCCTAAATAGATTGCATACACTTTCTTAGAGCAAATAAAAAAGAAGACAAAACAAAGAAGATGGAATGGTCCAGATTCTTTTGAGTTTGGAGGTAGCTATGGGTGCTTTATAATTGCGTTCTGGTTTTATTAGTTTATTTTTGTCGTTATCGGTGGTGATGGCGGTGGTAGTAGTGATGGTGGTGGTAGTAGTGATGGTGGTGACGGTTTTCTCTCTCTCTCTCTCTCTCTCTCTCTCTTTCACTCTGTGTGTGTGTGTGTGTGTGTGTGTGTGATTTGTGTATGTGAATGTGTACACAGACATGCCAAAGCACATGTGTGGATGTCACAGGATAATTTTTAGAAGTTGGTCTTGTACTTTTACCACGGGTCTGGTGATCAAAGTGAGGTCATAGAAGGTAGACACAGATCTTTAGGCTTCGCAGGCAGTTCTTACCTGCTGAGCCATCTCTGCAGCCCAGGATTTTGTTCCTTTAATTATAAATGCTTTTAAATTCCTGGTAATAGCTGCGCTTGCTAGCAATCTTGAAGAAAATCAGTCACCATTGTTCAAATAAATATGTCTCTGCCCACACTGACCTTGAAGTAGAGTATACAGAAATGTTCTCTGGAGCCAATGTTGGGGAAGCTTGGGTGTACAAAATTGCCTTTGTGTATGCCTGTATGGTTTTTATTTTAGATTTAGAGTTAGAATTTTCACTGCATGAATTTTCTGAAGGGTAGGGGATATCACTTGAACAGCAGATACATAGGCGTTGACACGATTACACTCACGTGCCTGTGTTTGTCACGGGGCTGGCATCAGTACCCACTCATTTTTCTTTTGCCTAAGTGATAGCAATAATAATATCTATAAAGTTTAGATAACATCAGTGTATCTTCTGAATTTGGATGAAAGCTAACCAGATCCACATTGTGTATTGTACGTAGGCTGTTTTCAAATCACTTCTTTGCCCTTCTGTAGGATTTAGTAAGGTTTGATGCTCTTGAAATCTTGACACTACTGAACTAAAGAGAATGGAGAGAAAGCAGTCCAAATTTGTACAAGCAACATAGCAGGAATCAAGTTTATCAAAATTTAGGAATATGGATCAGCAAGGAAAGGCTAAACTTAGGACACTAAGTCTGAGCTCAGTCCTCCACCCCTTGAACATGCCTTTCCCATCTTAAGGTTTATGCTTAGTGTTAATGGTCAACTTGACAGGATCTAGAATCACGTAGAGAACTCAGCCATGCCTGTTAGGATTATGTTGATTAACTGATTTAGGAATAGCCATATTAATCTTTTGGTGATACCATTACCTAGGTAGGGGCTTCTGGACTGTGCAAAATGTATGAAAAGGTCTGAGCACTGGGGGGCATCCATTGTGGATGCAGTGTGACCAACTGCTTCAAGCTCCTGCTACCTAGACCTCCTCACCATGATGGACTGCAGAGTGAAGTGCAAGCAAGATCAGATACCTTCTCTTTTGAGTTGTTGTGTTAGGATACTTTACAGCAACAGGAGAACAAATTAAGATATGGTTCTTGGTTTTATTTCAATAAGGAAAGTGATTCCTTTGGGAAGCAAGACTTGGCTAACGGCATGACAAGTCAAAAGCTCAGTGCTTTCCAACACAGTCATGAAAATGAGAGTTAGGTAAAGATCATTCTAAGGGTCAGGCAAGTAAAAAGAAAAGAAACCATAGAAGAGCTAGTTCATCAGGGAATTCCCTCTGGCACACCTAATTAGATGAGTTATCGGGTCATCTGCTGATCCTAAAATTTGGGACAGATACTCAACATAAAACAAAAATATTTCACCTCTTCTCAATGAAACAAATATTTTGCTTATTTTTAGAAATGTTTGTCAAAGTGCCTTTTTCCCTTTTGCATAAGCCTTTGAACACTTTAACTTTGCTGTCACAGTTGATTGTACCCATCTTTTCTCTTTTGAGTGACATTGAGGATATCAAGGATGACTCTGAATTGATGTTGCAATAATAGACACTTAACCACCTGTTATCCCTCCGCACATAGATACCTTCTTATCACACTGGCCAATGACTACCATGTGGCATTCATTCGTTCTACACATCTCTTCTTTTAAAGATTTATTTTATTTTGCATTACGGTATGAATGTGTCTGGTTATGGGTGCAGGTGCCATGAAGGCCAGAGAGGTTGTGGATCTTTTGGAGGGAGAGTTGCTGGTGTTCTCAGAATGTAACTTGGGTCCTCCAGAAGGTCAAGACCTGACCTGTTCTTACCCTGTGAGGCATCCCTACAGCCCTAATTCTACGTGTTATGGGAGAGAAGTCACCTCCTTCTCCATCTGCACCTCTGAAGCTAAAAAAATTAGAGTAAAATATATTAATTAGTTAATTGATATGTTTACTTTTACTTTTAACTGAAATGTCACAGGGTACATAGTAGTACGTGAAAGCCTTGGGCCTTTGGTACCTCATGATGAATGTACTTTAGGATGTAATCATGCATTTGCCATGTACACAAACAAACACCACTTTGTTTCTAAACTTCGTCTGATACTCACTCTGAGATCATCTCCAGAATAGAGATAAAGATACGGGCTCATTCTCTTGTACCATTACCTTGTAGTAGAGAAGCCAGAGCTCCCATAGCTTCCTTTGTTAGATTGCCTGTTGTTCCGAACACCTCTCTTCCCTGCTTTTACCCCCTTTCAGGGTCTATTCCACAAGCCAGCTCTTCTCTGCTCTTTTCATGTTTCTCTTTGCTCTGTCTGTAGAATCTTCTTTGTGGAGAGAAGAATGGATGGATATCTTCAATCCCTGCCCCCTCTCTGTACCTTATGCAGGAGGCTCTTTTCACGGTCATCAGAAGTCAACCAAGGACACAGGAAGCCTATATCTAGAAGTGTCAAAATTTCTTACGTGTTCTGAGAAAGTGAAAGAAAATGGAAAAAAACAAAAACAAATAAAAAAACAAACAAATAAAAATCCAAAACAAATTAACCCAGGAAATTGTTTTTCCATTGGATTACTTAAGTTAGGCATGCCTTTGGGAGAAACTTCTAGCCTGCTTTTTTCATGTTGGGTTTGCAAAAACACATTCAAGCTTTGAGGAGCTCTCCTGATAGACATTTTCTTCAGCTTCTACCCACGGAACTTCCCCTTGAAACTATTGATGGATATGAGGTTACATTTTCAATCTCAGTTGATTGAAACTTGCTAATTAAAACCTCATGTCCTTTCTTTCGGAGACCTTTGAAAAACGGAGTGTAGATGCTTGTTTATAACTGATATAGTGGCTGCTCAGCTGGAAGCTCTCCTGTCAAGGATGCTATAAATGTTAATTTGCTCGCAATTCTACCTTGTCAGAAACCCAGCGGGCTATCTGCTCTTACATCAGTCTTTTAAAACAGCATTATCCTAGGCCTGACTACCATCCTTACCTTCCCCAGACTTCTTAAGATCTTGGTTCTGGAAAACTCAAGATGAAAGCAAGGTCAGGCTTAGAGAAAGAAAGGACATGCTGTTCCATAGTTGTAAGACGCATGTTCTTTCCCTTTAGCATGCTTGTATGTGGAAGTGTCTGCTATATTCTTGCTCTCTTTTGTACTTCTCCCGGCAAAACCATGGATCACTTCTTTAGAATTGAAATGATGAAAGGAGAGCACCTGAGCATCCTTTCTCTGACGGAGGAAGGATTGCACAGCGTCTTCAACACTGACATTTCAGATGCATAGCCCAGCAGACACAATTAGTGTTCTGTTTCTACCCCTTGTCCCTTCAGGGACTTTTCAATGTAAGACGCTATGATTGAATAGAGTGGGAGATTAGGCTTAACCAATGACAAGAGAAAACTGAGAGGTAAATATCACAACCTCTTTAATTCTAAAATGAGACAGATGCGGGAATGATCCATTGTATATCTCATGTGACCTCAATAAGTTGCAACTTAACTCAGTCTTACAACCTGCTCAGTAGAGAACCTTGCAATGGTCCATTCCTTTCATTTTAATTTTTTCTCCTGACATGATATATAAAAAAATCACTAATAAAGATACGGATATGAAAATAATGCCCTGAAAATGCCCTGGGGAAGGAGCTATGGTGGTTTTAGTGAAAAGAAAACTTTGAAGGTACAGAAAGCAGGTGTGAATCTGGGTCTGGTTTTTAAGGGAGCACTGAATTAATAATCATATATACAAGTCTCCTTGACTATAGGTGTCGACTCTTTACCTGCCAACTTTCTGTCTATCTGTCTGTCCTTCTTAGTTCCTTGTCAACTTGACACAGATAGGGTCATCAAGGGAATGATAACCTCAATTTAGAAAATGCCTCCATCACATTGGCCTAGAGGCAGGTCTATGAGACATTTTCATATTTAATGATTGCTGGGGAAGGCCCAAGACCTGTGATGATCAATCCATCCTTGGAACATGGTTCTGGGCTGTTTAAGAAAGCAGGCTGAGTAAGCCATGGATAGCAAGCTAGTGAGAAGAGCAATGCCCCTGCTTCAGTTCCTTCCTCCAGGTTTCTGACATTAATTCTTATCTTGGGTTCCCTTAATGAGGAACAGATACAAGGGCATAAAAATCACCTAACAGTTTTTCTCTTCATGTTGCTTTTGTTCATGGTCTTGAGGAAAGTAGTTAAAAGCAAGACAATAGCTATTTTAACGTCTATCTACTTATTTATTTTTACAGTCATGGGAACAAATCCAGGACCTTGAACATGCTGGGCCAGTGCTACACTTTCAGGAACACACTCCTAGGCTTTGAAGACTTTCAAACTAAAATGTTTGGAAGGTGTATTCTTTCCTTTTCCTCTTCTTCTCTCTCATTTAAAGCAAGGTAGTAACATTCATTCATTTTCCCATTCTCCTATCCATTAATTGCTTGATTCTTGGTAGAAAAAGGATAAACGTGTGATTCAGATGATTGAGGAGTTAAGCAAATAAGGATGGAACTTAAATTTGGAGATGTGTTACAGGTGTTTTTTGTTAACTTTTCCCGGGAGACTCAGTGCAGGCTATCCTGAGCCCGCACACCAGTTCTGTATGGTTTAATATGAGAGAAGTTTGATGATTTTGTCTGACTCTCAAGTCCTACCCAGTGTCTCTATGACTTTGTGGTCATTTATTCTCAAGGAATTGTCAAAGAACAATAGTTTTTACTTTCTTTCTTCTTCTTCTTTTTTTTCTCAAAGAGGCCTGTTTGGAATGAGGGGAGTTAGAAGGCTCCATAAAATCAGTGTGGCCCGAGTTTGCCTGTAGCCTTATCCTGTTCATGGTCAGGATAGGTTCATGACCTTTTCTCCTTTTTTAAGCAGTATAAAAAAAATTAAAATCAGTCAGGGACAGTGGGCTCCGCACACCAGTGAAGAGCTCCTTGACTGTGCACTGAGCCCACAGTCTTTGGTGTCAGTTATGGGCCTGAAGCTGTTGAGAAATGTGATCTATGAACACCATGTTCCACCCTTTATAGCCATTGTTAGAGCTACCCTGAGACCTGGGGACAAACATCCCTCTTTGTCCCTCTTTGTCCTTCCTTGTCCTTCTTTGTTTTGGTGTATGAATGATCGGTGGCATTTGCATAGGCTTGGAGCACATCAACCAAGAACAGGAAAAATGCTTCTGAATTTGTTCAGAGCACAGCGTGTGACCACACAATGATGGCAAGTTAATGGGCTTTGCCTTAGTGAGGTAACTGTCCTCCTCCCAGGTTTGGAGGTTTATGATAGTTTTATTTGTCAGCCTAACAGATACAAGAAGAAAGGATAGCTTTGTGCTGACATATTTTCAGGTCTGTTTGCAGAGAAAAATGTTATGACTTCCTTCTGCTCTGGTCTTTGGTCATTTCAAAACCCCTTTGTCCTTTAATAGTGGTGATTCCATGCAAAATTCCCCTTAGCAGGACCACCCACATGATTTAGAATAAGAGGCTATTCAAATCATATGTATTCCACAGAGCTGACTCCTAATTCCAATGTGCTGCTATTAAACAAAGTCTCTAAGTATATTGACCCCATTTCTCAATACCCTGCACTATGCCTTTTCTTCCTTCCATCCCCTCCCAGAATCCAGCCAGCTTTAGGACCCTGAAAATGATAAAATGCAGGTCGCTGATACCTCCCAACAAAAACATTGCCTGGATGCTTGCCCTTTGCTTTTAAAGATATTTTGCCCTTGTCTTTTTTTGCCCAAATTATTTTTCTTCATTCATGTCAATTACCACTGAATCTTTAACACTAGCTAATGACCATCTCTTTCATAGCCTGCTTTTCTGGTAACTTGTTAATGCTTTGCAATGAGAAGAAAAGGGCAACAGCTCTATTAACACAACCAAATTGATTCATAATCAGACATGAACCAGGAAGTAGGTAAGAGTTTTTACAAGCACTAAAGGTTAATAGAACCATTCTCCAGCCTAATTTCCAAGCCAACCTGCATGAAGTTTTCTGACCTCCACCCCCAGACACACGACCATTGCATAAGAGCTTTGGGCATGGGTGGTATGTAGGTGGAAGTTATTTCTGAACACTAATAGCTTTTTCAAGCATTGAACAGTTTTTACAGCACCCCTACAATGTAGCCCCAACAACATTCACACTAAGGAAATTATATAGTTAATTTAGCATTTATACAGAAGATTGGTTTCCAAATGGAAAAGCTTATTTCAGTCAAAACTAGCACTTACTCTTTCCATGGAGATTTTTACACAGGCTCCATTTTGTCAGCAGGAAACACCCTTGTGAAGGTAAGTTTTGGAGGTGAGCAGTGGAGTCACATAACCACCCAATCAGTTCTTACGTGAACGACCAGCTGGATAAAAGCCATACCTTCCATTACCCTCTAAATACTTTGGTCTGAATATGATTGACAGTCAATCTCTCTTCCAAAGCCAAAGAGACCTTGCGTTGGCCTCTACATGTCCATTCACTGATGGGAAGGAACCCAACAACACCACTCCCTCTTCGCTCATGGAGACATTCATTGTGGGATCATTCTGGGCTGCAATGTTTCCTTCTTATCCTCCTACCCCCTAAATCTGCTGCTGCTACATTTCAATTTTTTGGTAATTTTACTTCCTTGATCTCTCCCCACCAGAGAAGACTATGATGACCCATTTCAGATATTTTTAGAATCTGTTTCCAAATGAGGATGGTTGGCAGATTGTGATGTTCCCACAGAAGTCTGGAAGCTGTGCATATTTCTTTACCTCTGAATGTTTTAAGTGCTGTCATACCTTTAAGGCATTGGCTTAGTTTTGCTTTGTCTCTCCTTGTGTGTCAGTGGCATACACACATCCCCATCAGCATAATTCATGTCGTGAGAGCTCGGATGGTCTGACTTTAGGTGCCCTTCATAACAAGAGAGCCTCAATACTGGATATAATAAATTGGACCTTGAAAATAGTTCGTCACCAGGAATGATTCCCTGCAATGCAATAAACAGGCTTTGTTATAAATTCAGTTGGCAGGATCTTCAAAGCCACAAATCAAAAACGACCTTCCTCCGGGTTGACTCTGCTCAGCACTTTTATATAAAAAACCATATTTCTGCTCAGGGCAGTGGATTTAGAGTCACATTAGTGATGAATTTTTTCTGGAGATATTTCCAGAGAGCACATTTCCATATTCCCACATTGTTTCCAGTTGTCTGTTAAAAAAAAGTTCATCAAATAAGCTCTCCCCTTTACTTCATGAGCATAAGCCAATTATCCTTCCTGAATTTTTCTTCTTTAAAACAAAGCAACACCCCAAAGCACTCTAATCTTTGCCAAAATAAAATTTATACTAAGAGCAAATCCTTCTAAGGAGCTTACTGTATGCCACCATAATCTGAAAGCTCACGAATAACTTTGACGCAACTTTTTGAGGAGTAATTTGCTTTTACACAGTTAGTGGACTTCAGTCTGTGGTAGCGGTTTAGCAAGCCATTTACCAGTGTATGTCATCATCTGCAGTCCAGAAATCCTGCTTGAGATGTGTTTTCCAGCATTAGCCCATGTCTTTTTTTTTTTTTTTTTTTTTTGTCTTTCTGAGCTGGATACATTCATTTAATATCATTTACAGCTACATTCATTTTCTTGCAAATGACAAGTCCTCATTGTTCTTTATGGCTGAAAAAAATCCCACTGCATACATGCAGTCTACTTTTTAAATGCATTTCCCCGTTGTTGGACTAGGGTGGTTCTGTAACTTAGCCATTGCTAATATAACTTCAGTAAACACTAGTGTGAAAAGAAAGTAGCTCTATAAAGTCTTAGCGTTCTTTGAAGAAATACCTGGGGATGGGACAGCTGAGCCATACAGCAGTTCTATTTTCAATGTTTTGAGAGTAACTGGTTTCCACAGTGGCTAGACTGGTTTACATTCCTAGCAGTAGTGTGAGGGTCCCTTTTGTCTTCATCCTCACCACCATTTACTGTTTTGCTTTAGCCCAGGTTTTACTAATGTGCTGATTAAGGATAAGAATTAGAATTACAGTTTTGATTAATCATTACAGATTCAATCTAAGATATCTAAGATAATTCTAAAATTGTACCTAAGATAATATTTAACCATTAAGGATATCTATCTCATTCTATAGATATTGGGAATTAATAGCAATACATTTGATAAATAGACAGAGTGAACTCTAGTGGGTTAAGACTATGAACTTTCAAAGCCTGCCTGCTCTCAGTTACCTTCTCCCTCCAGTAAGGCCTCATCATCTCCTCAAAACCTGGAAACAACTGGAGACCAAGTGCGTAAACACTTGAGGCAATGAAGGACATTGACATACAAACTACCATAGGCTTATAATTCATCAAGAGGAATTTAGCTCAATTATAGATACATATGTCATTCTTAGTAGACAAAGTCGATGTTACTACCTCGTTTAAAAAAAAAAACATTGGCAGATATTACCTGAGATGCACTAAATGAATCTTTCCAAAATAAGCAAAAATTTGACTCCATTTTTCCTGATTTTCCAAGTTAAAGTAAAATTAGAAATTCTTTCTTTGACGCTACTCTTCCACGCTGAGACATAATTGACTATAATACCACTGTTCCTAAGAAAGATTGAGGAGCTGTCAATATAACTTAATAGATGGAGGCGCTTACAACCAAGTCCTGGGATCAGTTCATAGAACCTGTGAAGTGGAAGGAGAGAACCCACTCCTGTAAACTGTCATCTGACCTTGATATGAATAGCTGTGGCATGTATGAGTGCCTCTGCATGCACAATAAATAAATAAATAAATAAATAAATAAATAAATAAATAAATTATTAATAAATAAATGAAATTTTAAGAAAGACATTCAGACAGTTGGGGACATATGTAAGGAGAAACCAATGCTCAGGTAGGAGGCACATTTAAAACAGCAGACACTACCTAGCACTGTGTATAAATATTATATAATAATTACCCTCACTGTTCACCTCCAGTTGAAGTGATTGGGTAAAATTTAAGTGGAAACATTAGCCTAGACACAACTAAACCAACTCGAGAAGAAAGTATACCAAAGACTGTTTTGTACTTCTTTGATTTTGACGTTTCAGGAGTGCTCCAGCTAATGGAATGAAAAGATAATGGCACTCATGAGATGTCTTCATAGCTTGGGAACAGTACCCAACCAGAATGGGGTTAAAAATGAAGCTAAATGATGCCATGCAATATTGATGAATTTTCAGACAAATGTGTTAATTTTTGGTCCAATTGCAGGTTCTCCTGATACCTCTATCTGCTTCTATTTTGTCTGTACTTCACCCAACATGCTCTAAAATGCTTGTCTAAAAGGTAATAGTTTGGTTCTATAAATATATTGCTTATCTTCAGGGAGGAGCCTTGGTTCAGATATCCTCCCTCAGATCATGCATTCTTCCTAGCATGCTGGTCAGGAGTCATTCTGCCTCTATGTTCTGTACAGTGAGTAGCAGTGGATGCTTACTAATCTACTCTCTGGGATAACTGCTTATATATGTCAAACTGCGCAATGGGTATCCCTAATCTGAAAATAGGATGCCCAATGTGTTATAAAATCTGATGTCTTTCCAACACCAAGTTGACATCACAAGTAGAAAATCCTATACCATGAGACATTTCATGTGTAAGATCATGAAAAATACTTCATGAAATTACTTTCATACTAAGCACATGTGAAGCATGAGTTGTTTTCCCTAAGTCTCTGAAGTCCTGAATCACCTGTAGTGAGATATTGATACATTAAGAAAGACGAGTTATTAGTCATCATCACTACTGCACATATCATAGTGCACATCTACATGGATCATTTACTTGAGATGGCCTCTTGGTACATTCAGGACACTCAAGAGACATATGATATGTGAGGTTGCATAGTACATTTTATTCTTTGCTAGTAGACTTTTTAATACGTGGGCGTGCTCTCTGAAGTGATATAGCTCAGAGTAGTTAATATCTAATGCAGATTCATGGTCAATATCAATGATAATATTTCAAAAGCTCTGTCATCACGACAAAAAAGGAGGTTTCCAGCTTCATCGTAATCTAACAGGGTCACACACCATGTTTCGACTCTATTGTTGACAAAAATGTTATACATCACCAATTTGAAAAATGTTAAATTGAAAATACTTTTGACCCAAAGAATTTCAGACAATTACTGAAACTCTATTATGCAAATAACATATTATAAATATTGTTTTTATCAAAATATAAACTATGTGTAGCAATATATATTATATGTAGTATAAAATATGCATGATATAACTTTAACAGAAGTAAGATATCTTCTTGCCATAGTTTTCAAAATTATTATTAATAATTTTATATTATTAGGGCCAAATACATTCTCTTCATAGCATAAGGACAGTTGTAAGTACACATGTTTGTGTGACTTTACTGCACTGTACACTCAGTTTTCAATGAATTACTCTGTGTATCAGGAACAACTGTAATTTGCTCCATTTACAACATAGGTAAAGCTGTGCTCTTTGCGAATCACGTTATCCTTGAATTCATATCCTTTTCTGGAAGTTCTTATACAAGATTGCTTTTGGTCATCTTTATTTTCTTGAGTTCAAATTCTTCATTGTAAGTTGACGTGGATTTTGTTTAACTCATTACCAGGGTCAATATACTCATATTTGAACATTTCTATGTTGAAGCAAGTTTTAATATAAAGTTTTCAACCACTCTTTAATACTACAATGTAAGGAATATTCTTGATATTATAAACTTCTCTTGTAGATACACACTGGGCACTGCGAATATCTCCTCAGATCCTCCTACAGTCCTTTTTCATGTCCCTCCACCTCTCTTTCGTCTCCTTAGTTCTCCTAGACATCTTTAAGTCTTCTGTCATTATTATATGCTCAAAGCAGTCTATGTGACTATTTAAAATCTAGGAGCCACAAATTAAGAAAACCGACTTTCTTTCTGAGACTGGGTTAATTTGTTTAACGCAATTGACTCTAGTTGTCTCTATTTCCACATAGATGAGATGCTTTCATTCATCTTTATGACTGAAAAATCAATCCATTGTTTAAATAGGCCAACTTCTCCTAACCATTTTTCAGTTGTTAGAGACCTAGCTTCATTCCATAAATAGCTATTGAGAATTGTTTTGCAATAAACATTGATTGCAAGTATCTGTGATGTTTTCAACCAGAATGCTTTCAGTAAATCTCCAGCAAAATTGTGTAAGATAGACCTATTTTGAGTTTTTTCTTTTCTTTTTGTAAAGTATTTTTTTGAAGAAAATATAATTATATCGAAAGTAATTCTTCATTCCATTTTTCCTATCCAACCCTTTCTGTGTATCCCCTTACACTCTCTCATAGACATGGCCTCTATTTCTTTGTTTCATGCATGCATACACATGTATACATGCATACATGCATATATACATACATACATACATACATACATATATACATACATAATATATAAGCACAACCTGCTGAGTTCATAGCTTTTAGTTTTGACATAGTATACTGGTTTCCATAGAGATTTAACTAGTTTACACCACAACCAGAAGTGTTTACAAATTTTCTTTTCTCTCCATTTTCACCAGCATTTCTTACCTTTATTTACCTTTTTTACTTTTTTTTTTCCTCATGACATCCTGAAAGGCATAACGGTAAACATGCAATTTAGTTTTGATTTGCATTTCTCTGATAGCTAGTGAAGTCCAACATCTTATCATGCATTTCCTGGCCATCTGAATTTCCCTTTTGAAAACTGTCTGTTCCCTTCATCAGATCATTTATACCTTGGCTAGTTTGTGTTCTTGTGGTTTAGGATTTAGTTCTTTATGTATTCTTGATATCAGTCCCTGACAGATGTAGAGCTAGCAAAAGATTTCTCCCATTCTGTAGGCTGTCTTTTCCCTAACCTTTTATTCTTTCATGAGAGCTGATATATCTATTGGATTTGTATCCTGAATGACTGGGTTCTCTCCAGAAAGTCCTTTTTTGTACTATATTTTGAAGAGTTTTCCCTACTTTTCCAGTAACGGTTTCCGAGTTTTAAGGTTTGTGTGAAGACCTTTGATACTTTGAGGATGACTTGTGCAGGGTGGGAGATAAAGACCTAGTTTCATTATTCTTTATGTAGGTATGCAAGTTTTCCATCACTGTTTATTAAAGAGTGTTTTTTCTTCAAATTGTATTCACAGCATCTGTATACGAAAGTATGTGGACATAGTTATATGTTGTTTTTAATATAATATTTGAACTAATCCTTGCATAATTTCATATCCTGTATTTTGACAGCATTCACTCCTTACTGCTACTCCTAACTTTTCTCAAGTCCATATCTCATGTCCTACTCTCCTCACAACTTCATTAAAAAATAACTCACTGCGACCAATTGTGATGCCCATATAGTTACTCAAGGGTATGAGGCTATTCATTGACTATGGAATAGAATCAAGGGCAAAGATATAAATATATATAACTAAGGTCAAACAATTTTTTACAAAAGTTCCCAAAACAGAGTAATCTCTAATTTCCTCTACACACATTCACTCTCTATAAACATTTGATACTCTGGACATTGTTGAAAACAATTAGGTAGTTTTCGAAAAGTATTATTATTTTATTTATGCACATACATGTGTGATGTGTGCTGTTATTGTTGTTGGTGGTGGTGATGTATGTGTGTGTGTGTGTGTGTGTGTGTGTGTGTGTGTGTGTGAGAGAGAGAGAGAGAGAGAGAGAGAGAGAGAGAGAGAATATGGGGTGCACAGGAGTCCAGAAAAGAGAATCTGGTCCCCTGGAATTGTTATTGGTCATCATGAGCTGCCCATCATGAGTACTGGAAAATGAACTGGTTTTCTTTCAAAAAGTAGTATACTCTCTAATACACAGAGCCATGTCTCTAGCCACTAAGGTAGTCTCTCAATTTTTTTTTCTCTCTACACATCTCAGATGTGAGCTATAGATGTCCAGGCAAGCTCCAGGAGGAAAATCTCATTTCTGTTGAGTGTGACATCATTGACATGTACTCAAACATGGTTGACATTATTCTTTCCATTTTGTTACATGTGTGTTGTGTGTGCACATATGTGCTCATGTGCATGAGTGCAAACATTTGCAGTAGAACATGTGTAGAAGTCAGACATCTGGTTTCAGTATGTTGTCTTCTTCCAATATATGGGTCTCAGACATCAAGCTTAATCAGACTTGACAAATATTTCTACCCACTAGACCCTCTTGTTATTATGGGGTCTTACTTTTATTTTTCAGATTTTGCATTTCCAGTTAGCTTGAATGGATATATGAAAAGAGACTACCTGACAGGGAGGACTGTCTATAAAAAGCTAGTACTTGACAAATGCCCAATAAACAGCTGAATGCAATCTTGAGTTATTAAAGGTAATCTTTAATTTGATATTAATTTGAGGTATCTCAAAATTAAGTTTTAAGATATGGGATATTAAGATTTAGCGATTAGGTTTCATTACATATTACCAGGAATAAAATATAAATTATAATAGCTTAATAATACATTTTTCCTGCACACCTAAAAGATGTATAGAGAATAATATAGTTCAGGTTTTGAATGTTATCTCTGTGGTAACTTCAGCTACCCAAATTCCTTCTTGATATTCTGGCATTCTTTGTACATGGTATCCACATCGGGATCATTTCACTAGATACTATGGTTTCATTCTAAATAAACCTTCATCAGAAAACTTCATGAAGGATTTAGAATGATATATCCTAAAATATTCAGACAGATAACGGATCTCATTGAGTGGACCTTCTCACACAGCAGTGCCTCCCTATAAGTGTTACTTAGTCTTTAACTAGCATATTCCTCCTTAAAATTGTTGTTCCTGTATTTATCTTGAAAGGAAAACAATAACATTAGATAGGAAAGTCGTAGTCTTTGCCACAGAGGGAAAGAAAAGGAACAACCTATCGATCAGCTATTCTTTATCAATGTTTGATTACTTATGGACAAATTTTTACTTGTGATTCATGTAAGGAATGGAAGAGTGATTTGCACAACTCATGAAAAGTTCAGAGCATATGTCTCCTTTGAGTAAAAAGAGAATGTCGGGAAAGTTCTTAACAACTACCTCAACTAACTCTGAAGGAGTTGAAGGGGTTTGTAACCCTATAGGAAGAACAACAATATCAACTCACCAGACCCCACCAGAGCTCCCAGGGACTAAACCACCAACCAAAGAATACACATGGAGAGACCCGTGGCTCCAGCTGCCTATGTAGCAGAGGATGGCTTTGTCTGGCATCAGTGGGAGGGGAGACCCTTGATCCTCTGAAGAGTTGATGCACCAGCATAGGAGAATGATAGGGCAGTGGGGTGGAAGTGGGTGGGTGGGTGGAGAAGCACCCTAATGGAGGCAGGAGGAGGGGAGTGGAATGGGTGATTTTTGGAGGGGAAACTAGGAAGGAGGATAACATTTGAAATGTAAACAAACAAAATAATTAATGAAAAATTTTTTAAAAAGCAATCCAAACCAACTACCTCAAACCACCAATAATTCTGTTTTTGTCTTCTGAGGCCTAAAATTAGGCCCTGTCCTATAGTAAAATGTGAAAATTAACAACCTTAAAATTTACCTAGATAAACATATTTTGATAGGCATAGAGATTAATGTTAAACTTTGTCTTGAAACATTTAGCTGTCATTATGTTCTAATTTTAGATCTAATTTAGATCTCATTTGTAAAGATCCTTTCTTTATCATAGATTCAGTGCTGATAACTACCTGTGATAATTTGAACGAGAATGGCTCCCATAGACTCATATATTTACATGTTTAGCCACCAGTAAGTAGAACTGTCCTTATTGGAGGACGTATGCCACTAGGAGTTCGTTTTGAGGTTTCAAACGTTCATTCCAGGCCAAGCCAGTCTCTCTTTGTCTCTCACTGTCTCTGTCTGTCTCCTTCTCTCCCTTCCCTCCCCTTTCCTTCCATTCCTCTCTCTTTCTTTCTCTCTCTCTCTCCCTCTCCTTCCCTGCCCTTCACCCACCTCTGTCTATCTGCCTGCCTGCTTGCTGAGGTTCAGTATATAAGCTGTAAGCTCTCAGCTCCATGTCTGCCTGCCACCATGAATTCTGCCACAATCATATTACACCAACTTAAAACTCTAAGCAACACCCAACAATTAAATGCTTCCTATCATAAGGGATGCCTGGTCATGGTGTCTCTTCATAACACTAGAACATTGCCTAAGTTAACAGCTTTGAGCTTGTTTAGTAGAAAGATTATATTATTATATATTATATGTTGATATGTTCCTTTCACTGCGTTTTCATAATTAAGAAAAATTGATCACACTGCTGAAATAAAGTTAATCATTCTTGAAAGTGAGCAATTTAATTTCCCACTGACATAAAAATATGATATAAATATTCTAAACTGGAAGCAGCTGTGTGCTACCACAAAGCAATTTAGAAACAATTTCTGTAGTGACCACCTTTCTAGCCATCTTCATGAAAAAATGAAAAATTAATATTCAAAGTTCTCTGTGAGGTAAGGTATGTCTTCCAAAAAAGAAAGAAAGAAAGAAAGAAACATGAAGAAGAAATTGCATCCATTACTCTCTGCACATTTCAATGACAAACTCTGTATCATGGCTACAAGTGAGGCTGGAAAGCAGGCTGGACATCTTGTGTCCAGGGAGAAGACAAAATTAGATTTTTGCCAAGTCTGTTTTTAATACATACAGAAGTTATTCTCTTCATCCATTCTGCACATCCCATAATATACTTTCTGCCAAAGATTTTTGAAAAGACAGATTAGATTATGTCACTCTCTTGATCTAAGATCTCTATTAAATGTCCCTGGTTCTTGAATAAACTCCCAATTTTTGTGTACCTAACTCTTAAAGAAAATTCTCTTGTTTTAAAAACAAGAGAGGACATCTAACTGGCAATCACAACTCTGCTACCACATGGGATTGGCCACAATGGCTTGTTTTCATTTCTTGAATTCACCAACCTTTTCTTTTTAATCCCAAGTCCCTTGAGTTTGCTATGTGTTGGTCAAGAATGGACCCTGAGACAACCACACTCATGATTGCCTTTCAGCAGTCAAGTTGCGGCTAACATGTCACCTGTACATCCAGGTTTTCTTCAAAGGACCTCCATTACCATTCTGAAATACTTAGTATTTTCTGAAATTATATCTATAGTGGAATTATTTATTTACAGTATTTAGTTGCTACATCCAAATCAGCACTTACCTAGGAGGTTATTGTAACCATAGCCTCTCTCTGACCTGTGCCTTGGTTTATGCAAATCCATAGCCATTTGAGAAGACATGATGTCTCAGTATCCTACACTCTTATTACCTTCATGTATCGCCCTGTTTCATGGTGCTCATATTGTAAGATCCCTCCCCAAAGGGTGACAGATCCTATTCTACTTTTTCTTAAATTTTCTACTAAGTATAAGTATGTGAAGTGAAAGGGTGAAACAGAATATTGAAAATTTGAAGGGGAAAGTGCTAATGTTTAGTGTTTAAGACAAGATTTCAATTATTTTCATTATTCCCCAGGATCCTGTGAATAGGTTAGTCCATGTTATGCATAAATAAATGAGATATTTTAGGTAATCAAGGAGCTATATTCTTTTGAATCAATACCTTCTCTAGATTACACTGAGTAATTGAAAATAAAGAATTCCGGGGGTCAGCCCTGCATTATCAGATACTGAGGTGGAAGACAGCACTGTACAAAGGACAAAGGCTGATAATCTGGCTTTGTAACTCTCTCTTACTGTTCTGGGGCCTAGAAGCTGATGACTTCTGGCAATATAACTCTTAGTGTTCTGGGGTCAAAAGCTGATGACTTTTGGCAATTTCACAGAGAAAGGAAAAGAAAGAAAACCATACATAAACAGACAGACAGACAGACAGACAGACAGACACACACACACACACACACACACACACACACACACACACACACACACACACACACTGGTTGGGCCCAAACACTTGTTTCATTAATTTCACAAGTTCACATGCATACTTATATACACACACTGTTGTGTTTTATAAAAAAGATAAAGAAAGAATATGTTTTTGGTGGCTGTATGAACAGGTATGGGGGAAGGGGATGCCTCTGTGGGCTCATGGTGAGGCATCCCTTCCCTCTGAGGGACCAGCCACACGATGGTCATATAGAACAGAGTTTATTCAGGGCATGGGGATGGGAGTTAAGAGGGTAGTAGAGGCAGAGAAAGGCAGAAAGAGAAAGAGAAAGAGTAGAGGAATAGAGAAGTAGAGGCCAGCTATGAGCATGTGGAGAGAGGCAGGAAGGAAATGGGGATACATGTGGAAGAGTCAAGGGGACAGAACAGGAGCAAAAGAAAAGAGGAAGAGGAAGAGAGAGTGCAGGGGGGAGGGGGGCAAGCAGCCTCTTTTATAGTGTGCCAGGCATACCTGGCTATTGCCAGGTAACTGTGGGTTGGAGCTTAAACAAAATGCTAACATACACATAAACCTGCATACTTATGTATGTATATACATGTAGACAGACAGACATATGTACATATATACATTTGATGGTGGAGCAGAACCCCAGTAACCATACTTCATTTCTTCTCTCAGCCTTTTTATATCTTCTTAGACAAAAGTTCTTTATAAAATTACCTCAAAGATAAAATGTTACACAAAAGGGGAGTTACAGAAGGGTGTTAATAGTAAGTTCAAAGCAGTGTTTCATTCTATAAGCTCATTATAAGTTCAAAATAACAGTTTCACATGGCCTTGCTTTACACAGCTGTGGCCTTATCCTTGGACCTGACTTAGAATGTATCACAAATCTGTCCCAAGAATATTTTTCTTTTTAATGCAACTTATGAAAACTTATTGTATTCTTTGTTATTCAGCCTTTATGCTATTTTATGAGGAGGGGGCACATTCTATTCTTGATTCTAACTTTATTATATCCTTCTGGCGAGACATCTAAAACCATCCCCTTAGACTTCCTAAAATTATTGAAACGTCAGGAATGCCATAAAGTAATTAATTCACCTAAATAGTACTAATTCATAAAAGTTCATCTTCATATTGATCTGCAGGAAATTTGCTCAATAGGGTGGGCTGATGCCCAGGAGTCTTTAGGGTATGTAACAATGGTAGGAAAGGCATATCAGCAGCGAGAAGCAGACTTCTTCCTAGGATGAAGTCTCTGGGGCTGTGCCTCTCCAGAGTGCATCCATAGCAGCCATGCAAGAACTGCGAGCCATCCCCAGGAAATCACTTGTCATATTCTCTAGATGGCTTCTGTTAATAGAAGACATGATTTTTTTAAAAAAAAAGATCTTTAGCGAAGTTTAACAGGTAGATTTTCTTTTTAAAATTAAGGTCAAGGTACAACTTTCAGTGGTCTCTTTGTGTTCTCTACCTTGCACATCTAGACTTTGTTATTTGTGCTGAACTGCATATCCCGGGTTAGCTGACCTTGCCTACCTCTCATGTTGTTATTAGAGTTCTAGAATTGTAAATGTGTGACCCAGTCTTTTCTTGAGTTCTGCTGGTTGAACTCAGGTGTTCAGGCTTGGTGAGCCATGTCTCTGCTGATTTCTTATAATTTTTAATAGTTCAACTTTACTTTTGAAAAATCAGTGCTTACAGAGGTTTCTATCTTTTGCACAGCAGTCTATGGACCTGAAGAACCGTTTTGTATTATTTAACTATTTTTCAAGCTTTGGATCTGTTGTCCTGTGCTTGTCTGCTTTGCACAGTGTTAAGTGCTTTAGTGAGTAGTGGTTGTGAAGGATTGGGATTTTTGTAACATGGTGGGTTGTATTTGAAGGATGTAACTGTGGGGTTTGTTTTAGCACAATATCTACTGATGCCATTATACTGAATGCTGAGAACTTTCCAAATGTTGTAAGAATCATAGTAGCTAGCATTTGTGGCACACATTAAATAGTAAACTCTGAACTAACCTTTGGGTATACTTTATCTCAGCGGTATCTGCTTAGAGATGAGACAACCTAGGCTTAGACATTAAGTACCTCATAAAAGATCATATAGTAAGAAGCACAGAGAGGTTCTGAACTTTACTGGATTTCATAAAGGACTCCACCACTTTAAACACTACCGCATTGCTTGGCATTAGCAAGTATTTACAAGGATGCCATTCACTGACTCATATCATAGAAATTGCTATGTTAATTACCATGGTATCTTTCAGGGTTGACAGTTATGAATCCAAACAAATATAGAATTCAAAATGCATGTAAGTTATCTATTTAGAATCGATGCTACCCATGCAGAACAGACATGGCATGTACTCCTCACCACAGGTAGTTATCCACAGGCAGGACTGGCTGTCAGATGCAGAGCCATTATCCAGCAGGGGGCACATAATGACTTTAAAGATAAGGAATTGCCATGCTTAATATGATGCTGAGTATTGGTCCTTGCATCTTCATAGGTGATTCCTTCTCCTATTTCTCAGGCGAAGCTCGGCATCTTTGGCTTACATCGATCTTGATTCCAGAACTGTATCCAGCACTCTAAACATCTTCACAATAGCACTCATTTTTGTCAATTATTATTTCTAAAATAGCTTTCTTTCTTGTCTCCACAGATTAACTTTAAGGAAATTGGGTTAGGCTTTTCAAGATTTTTCAAGTCAAGAACAGAGACTTGAACCCAAATCTTTATCCTCAGAGTCAGTGACATCTTGATATACCTCTAATATGTAACCCCCACCCCCCGCAGCCCCAACCTGGTGGCCATGAGAGCAGCATGTAATAGATGACAAATGTCATCTGGCAAAACCAGAAGCTCACCTTAGGTTTGAAAGGACTGTTAACTGGTTTTGTTCACACTCAGAATCCATGGAGAATGTTTAGTATAAGATTTCATGTAAAAGCCCAAATTTGAGAAATACTATTCACCACAACATAATGTGCAGATCAACTACACAGGCACATCTATCGCCTCCATAGAATGATTGAAGCACTATACATTGAATTGGAGAAATTCCGATGGCATACACATCGATGAATGCAGATTATAAGCATGAACCACACTCTCAGTGTGATACTGTTTAAACATCATTTGCACATTTTTGTCTTCATGTGCTGCAAGCAGATGAGTTCTCTGAAAGGTGACAACACATGTAATTTTCACCTTCCTTTTGTTTTTCCTTTTTACCTGACTGCAAAATTTATATGCTCATGTGTAGCAACAAGGGGGAAAGTCATTTGATTCCTTTTACCTCATATACCAAAACATCACATCCTTTTCCTAGCCTGTAACTTCCTCCCTTGTTTTACTGGTCCTTCCCTCTTCATGCTATCAGCAGCTCTAGGCAACAGCCCCCTGGAGCCATTTTTTACATCCTATACTTGAACAAGGTTTACTTTTACCCAAGTGCTTATTAACCTATCCCCTGCTTTTCAGCTCAATACCTGCTCCCTACTTTCCAGCACGCTATTACCAACTATCAGCATCGTCAAGTCCAAACCAAAGTGTTCCCCTGATAACCTCATATTCTTGATAGGCTATAAGTCACCACACCAGTTATGTCCCTATTCTGAATATTTCATATGGCAGCATTGGCTGTATGACCTCCGTGTTTAAAGTGCTCTGAGAGAAAACATGCAACCAAGAGAAGAAAATGGAGAGGAGAATTGGCTGTTACAGCCCAGATCTCTGCCCCCTTCCCCATGCCTAGCTTAGATCCTTCTGCTATGAGCAGTTATCCAAAATCAACACTCATCTCCTCTTCCACTAAGAAGGAATAAGTCTTCCTCTGCCAGCCACCTCACCACCAGCACCAAGTGTCTAACACATAGATGATTTCAGTCGATGTTTGATGAGTAAAGTGGTAAACGAATGAGCTGAAAAGGGAATTGCTCAAAATCTTTTGCAGAATTCAAGCCTAGGTTTGAAATATGCCAGAACGAGTAAAAGCCAACATGGGCAATGGAATAAGCAAAGTCAAGAACCATAATGTTTTGCTGCTTTGGGCCTGAAGCGTCCAGTGTCTTCATCAGTCCCCCTGTGCATCCCAATGGGAGGCAATGGATGTGGCTTTTGTGGACATGTTTTTGATGCTTATCACACCTGTTGACATGCTCCAACACATTGGCTCTCAGCCCCATTTCACAATGAAATGGCTAACCCACTCTTTTTTGCCTTCCCTCCCTGAAGCATTTGAGAGACAGAGATTAGAGGATGAGGGGAAATTGTATTAGCTCAAGGTAGAAGAGTCATTTTATGGTTTTGTTTCTGTGCATTTAAAGATTGACTCATGAGGGCTTACTGTGTAACTGGATAGATAGTGCAACAATCTCTCGACTGCGGACGCTGACTAGCTCAGCTGAGAAGGGTGAGGTTGAATTCAGGCTTCTTCATTTGTTTTTTTGGATTCATACTTTATGTTCCTATTTCTAGCGTTATCTTTGTGAGTCAGTAACAGAAGAAATACTTTAACACCAAGAGAGTTTGGTTCTTTAGTCTCTTGTGCCAGCACAAACATGGAAAAATCTATAAAACTTTCAGACGTTACTGAGAAATTAATCACGATGCTCCTATAGGAGACTGGACTAAGGGGTATTTTAGCAGTAACTGAATGGGGCACTGCAGGGGTAGGTGGTAGAGAAGCTACTGTCAGTGTTTTTCTGGCTTTTCCTTCAGCGGTATTTGTATGCCAAATGGTGAGAAGAATGAAGATCATTAAACATTCCGGGGACTTAACATATTCCAGGAACAATAGTTAGGGACTTACAGTCAAATAATCATCATATAAGTGGTGAGGTCAGTGTGATTATTCTCCCTTGAGATAGAGGCTCGGAGGATATTAGGAATTCAGATTTATCCAAGATTATCTGGGTGATAAACAGCAGAGCTCATACGCAACCTGGTCCAATTACAGCAGAGAAATAGCCACAGGGAGAGAGAATTCATACACCTTATAGGACAGAAAATGGGACTCTCTGAGTGTCAGCTGCAAAGAGCTGCTGGCTGCCGCACTCTGAGCTCCTCTTCAGCACTAACTCACTGCCCAGGACCTTGAAATACAGGTCAAGCTCCCTGTGACATCCCTGAATGATCCTGGCTGAAAAGCAAGGTGAGTCAGAATGACTGAGCCAGCTAAGAAGATTCTCTAGTGTCTTCACAGGTAAATAAGTCAACCTGCAAACAGGTCAGCTCCATGAATTATTAAAAGCAGTAAAGATTGGGTATTTGCTAAAGCAAAACAATTCATTCACTATGGCTTTCTTCCATCTGTTGGTTGCATTATGTACAAAATATATAGATGTTTTTCCTGCTCTTTTACATTTACTTGGCAAATGTCGCTCACACCATGAAGGACTTGACTGGGAGCTGGAGCATTGCAGACTTAAGTCTTCCCTCTTGAGACATAACTCCTTTACTCTAGGACATGGCTCCTTTTCTCCTGGGATGTGGTCCCTTTCCTTTTGGGACATGGTTCTTTCCCCTTTGAGATGTGGCACATTCTCTCTTGGGATGTGACTCCTTTCCTTTTGGGACATGGTTCTCTTATTCTTCTCTGGAACATTAGAATCTCTAAAGAGGGAGTTTCAGTGCTATTTCTTAAGTATCAGTCTGTAATAAAATTTTAGGGCTCTATCAAATACTAAAGAGCAATCAACCTTGAATCAGTGTATCTTTTTTCTTTCTTCCCTTCCTTGCCCTCTTCTGAGTCTATTCCATTCTTGCTTTGTTAATATTTAGAACAAACCCCATGCTGGACTTCAGATCAGAGCATCATCTAAGAAAGTCAGAGCGTTCTAGCTCTGAAACACTTACTAGAGTTTCATAATTGGCTCATTTAGAAAATAGTTCCTCTACTTTTGGCATAAGTATAAGAATGATGATTTACGTATGATTATGTATGTTGAATTACATAGTAGGAAGAGCAAGCCTAAAATAGCCTGAAGGACTCCTGAGGTTCTTCATTTGCTTTGTGCTATAAGACTAAATATTTTGCAGCAACTAAAGGCAGAGAAACAAGGAAAGCTGGGTCCCCAATCTGTGGACATGGTACTTGGAAATGAAAATGCTCACTTATTTTCTCTCCCTACCTGTTCTCTTCCCCTAGCCTGATTTCTGTTGCCTATCACGGACCAGTGGTGAGATAGTAAGATGTAATCACAATGTTACTGCCTTCTTACATGTCTAAAAAGAGCCATCTGAATTCTAAAATTAACAGTTTTTTTTACACTCAAATGACCTATCTCTATTAGAGATTTACAGCAAGACAGCTTGGTCAATGGTTCTTCCCTCATGGATTTTAATACAAAATAGTCCACATTTGTTCTGGGAAAACCAACAAGAGAAAATAATTTTTGTTCTGTTATTTTCTGTTTGAATAAAGAACAAAGAGGCATAATATATAGACAGATAGGAAGCCATTTACTGTAACATCCAGGGAATATTTTCCTTGCAAGGCATGTTTGTGTAATTTCTAGAACTCTATAAAGTACTCTATTGTGCCATGAAATTTAAGATAAATTTCATCATGACAGTAACTATGTAGTTTGAATAAACTTGTAAGTTAATGCCAAAGTAAAAACTAAGTACAGTATAAGAATTGTAAAGCTTCAGATCAAGGTATTTTTGTACAAAGTGTATTTTACCTACACGAACTCCCAGTATTTGCTGTGACACACATGTAACACACACATAATGAAGGGCACAGAAATCTCATTGTTTCTCAGTCCCTTCTGAGCCAGAGAATAGGCCAGCGGTTCTATTGGTAACCATTTTACTTTCAACTAAATAAAAACTTTAACGAGAAAACCAAACCTGGTACAAAACACTACCATCAAGTGATGAGATCCCCGCCCAGGGAACTGTCTCTCCATCACTAGAATGCTGTGTATTGTCCAGTATCTCTTGCTCATTTTATAATGAAAGTCTCAGTTAGAGAATGCTCCTTTCCTGTTTCTAGGTGGATACCATTTGATTTTTAATGGTCACCAGAAAGCTGAGGGAAATGTTGATCCTAGGGTCCGTCTGATAAGCAGGAGATGGAAATGTTTTGGTGGGTTGGGAGAGCAAATGTCTGACGTATCAAAATCTCACCTATTATTGTTACTTACCTATTTTAAATATTACTGCAATAATTTTTAAAATATTTTTTTATTTACTGTGTGCCCATGTGTGTGTTTGTGCATCTGTTTTGTACCGATGAGTATGTCTGTGTGTGCCTGTGTGTATGTGTGTGTGTGTTGCATGTAGTCTTGTGTGTGAAGGTCGGAAAGGAGTGTTGGATCCCTCAGAGTTAGAGTTACAAGTGTGTGCTTACCACACGTCTGAGTAACAGACACTGGGGGCTGAACTGAAGTCCTTCTGAATTGCTGAGCCAAGTCTCCAGTTCTGGCAATATGTTCTTAAATATTATCTTATGTTAAATATTTCATTTCTTCAATATTCCTTCAGTAATTTATGTTCTCAATTTGGAGAGTCCTACTGCTGTTTCTCTTGAAGTGTCCAGGAAGCAATGAGGGCAAGAACAACTCAGTTAGTGACCGCCTTCTTCAGTCCGTACACATCACGCCAAGGAATTCACCTTTCATGTTAAATCTGCACGAGAAAAGGAGCCATGCAAAGATGCAAACGGAAATCCAACCATGGGCTGGAGATACGCCTTAGCAGTTAAGAGCTCTGGCTGCTCTTCCCGGGGGATCATGGGTAACACGGCAATTCTCAATTATCTGCGCCTCCAGTTTCAGGGGAGCCAAGGCCTTCCTCGGGCTTTAGAAGACTCTAGACACTTATGTCGTATACAGACATAGATGCACACAAAACCAAATCCTACTACCACCACCTCCACCACCACCAACACAGAGACCAACAATAACAACCAAAACTCAACCACACAGCAGAAGCCTTGTGTGTTTGTTCTGAGTCTTCCCCACCGTGAGTCAGATAAGCTGAAGATGAGCAATTACGTATTTATTTGTTTGTTTATTTTCGATGTTTCAACTGCAGTAACTTTTAATAAATGAAGTTATTGTTTATATTCTTTACCTGAAAAACTACAGACATGTCAAGTACTTCTGATTCTACATCTTTGGTTTTATGACCTTATGCTGTCCATGTTTGTGGGACTGTTGGGGGGAGGGAGGTAATGAGGGGAGGAGGGGAGGGGAACACCCATAAAGAAGGGAAGGGGGAGGGGAGGGGGATGTTGGCCTGGAAACCGGGAAAGGGAATAACAATTGAAATGTAAATAAGAAATACCCAGTTTAATAAAGATGGAGAAAACAAAAACAAAACAAACAAAAAAAACAAAAAAACAAAAAAAGGAAACTTTATGTATGTACCTACATTTAAATGGCATTCATGTATGCCTTTAAAATACAACTCTTTTATACACTAAGAATTGCAGAGGGTAAATTGTTTTATTTTTACCATGTGAGGGAACTAGAACACGGAGACGATGAGCAGTTTCTTCACCCTTGCTCATCTAGCAAGTAGGAAGACAGAGATTCAAATCTAGTCAGTGTGATTCTATAGTCTGCCTGTGTGCTTCAGATCATGGCAAGATGTATCACCAACGGACGTTAAGCACATCTGCAATATTTATTTTACTTTTCTTTTATATATAGGTTTGAATATCATAAACAATGGTGTGAAGCTAAATACTTTTTAATGTTTGCTATTGCATTTATAATTAGCTCTTTCTGGATAATATCTTCCTGGGTACTTATGGAGTTGAACCCAGAACTTTGCACATGTCTGGCAAGTGTTCTCCCACTGAAATATATGAGAATATGAAACATAACTTGGAACTATAACTGAACAGAAATCTTCACATTTTATATGTTTTTAGCTGTTTGGGTATGAACAGAGGTTTTCTTATAGTCTCGGATATAAATTCTATCCATTCGTTTTTTTAACCCACTTCCTTATGAAACTTGTTTTTTCATTAAATAGTCATTTATTTCCCAAAGCACCCATATATTCATAGCATCCATTCCCAAACTGACTTGTACTTTATTTATTATCCGAGGTCAAGTTGATTTGGAGCCCAAATTCTGTAGTATGGAAATGTAAGCCCTGTAAGATACAAAGCCACGGGGTGGCAGGGGAGAGGGAGATTCCTTAAGTCATTTGCTATATATCCTGTTTAACAGAACCTTCCAATTCCCTCAGGCCAGGCGCATTGCTAAGGTAATGTGATAGAATTTCATTAGTGCCTTCTTTTTCCTCGTCCTCCCCCTCCTTCCTTCCCTATGCCTTGCCTTCTCTCCTCTCCACTCACCTCTCCCTCCATGTGCTACAGTAAATTATTCCAAATGCTAAATTAATTATTTCCCCCCTCAGTAGCAATGCAACTTTTGCCCTCCTAGTTTTCAGCTTCATCTGACTTCCCCGAGCTTTACTTGTCACGGGACAAAAGGCTCCTCTGACTGGTGTAGTTTTTTATCTTTAATTAAATTTATTTTTAGACAATTTCACATGCATTTACAATGCATATTATCTACTGTTTCCTACCCGCCTCCTCGTAAATCTCTCTTCCATGTTCCTTATTGCTCCTTTCCTTATTCCTTTCATTTATCAACTGTGGTTAACCAAGGATATTTGTGTGCCCGTGGATTTGATGTTACCTATTAGAGTCTGGTAGGCTCAGATGTGGGCATATGTGTTAAAGGTAGATTCTCCCTTTTCCAGAGTTTATGATATCCAATAGTTCTATGGCGAAAGATGGAGGAATTCTTTTGTTCTGGGAGAAGAAAGGGATCTGAAAGTCAGAAGAGGCCTCAGTGTAAGCATAGATATTCTGTAAAACAAGTATAGGGAGACAGATAAAGCTTAAGGTATTAATATATTAATAGTAGCTCTTTGACACAAAGAGGTACCAAAGAGCATAGAGACATGGCATTTAGATCCCCAACCCACTCTTGAATGGCCACTACCCTAAAAATCAGAAGCAATATTCACTATGTGACTTGGGGAAGAGGTAAGATATTTATATGTATTTGTTTTGTTGGTGCTGAGGGTTGAAGTCAGTGTCTTGTATAAGCGAGGCAAGCACTGTACAACTGAGTTACATCTTCAGCCCTTGTGCTCTTGGTTTTAATGAATTCTTTTTAAATGTTTCTCATGTGCTTTCGATGTTGTCAGCGCTTGTACTTGCTAAGTGTGCTTCAACCCTGCGCTAATAGAGTAACAAAAAATTGTTTTTCAATATGTATGGAGCTATTGGGATGGGTGGATGGATGAGGAGATGCCGAGGATATCTTAAAATCCTACCTTCGGAAAGGGAATCAAAGTGTTCTTAGGAAGAAGAATGCTTACTTAAAGTGACTTCCTAATACAAAGCCCTGAAACTCACCTAGACATCACCTCCTACATTTATGAGACAGCAGACACAAGTCTGACTACAGGATGATCTTTCATAAAACTTGAGTTAGAAAACAAATCACCTGAAAGAACATTTCAACAAACATTGAATTACTAAATGAAAATAAAGTTTAGATGCTGAAGGAAAGAGCAAAGGACCAGAAAAACAAGAACGATAGGAAAAATACACAGAAGCTACCATACCTAAAGGAGTCCTCTTCACTGAACTGAAAATCCAATAAGTGGGTAAATAGCAGGTTAGGAACAGCTGAAGAAATGTTATGAACTCAAAACAGAACTGGGAAAATAAACCAGGTTTTCATACAAAAAGAAAGGGATCGCTATAGGAATATGAGGCCAAACCACACAGACTAGATTAAGAAAATCCTAATTAAAGCAAGTGGGAGTTCCAGAAAAAATTGGATGAGATAGGAAATTAATGATATACCAAGAAATCATCACTGATATTTTCCATATTTGATTGAGATAAGTCCTTATTTTTGAAATGCTCCCATGAGTCCTAAGAAGGAAATAGAAAAAGCTATCTATATAGAAATTTATTAAGAAATAATTAGGGAACAAAGGCAATGGCCTTAATAGCAACAGAAAGGAAACAATGTTTTATAAAGAATATTATCAGAATTCTTATAGTCACTAATGACACAAAGGAAATGCATCATTTTCAAAATATGGATGCTAAAAGTAGTCTTCTTAAAGTTCTTTACATAATTAAATTATTATTCAGTGAGTATAAGGCAAGACATGTTTAGAACAACAAAGAGCGGTAAGCAAAGAAATGAAAGAGCATCCACAGACATCTAGAACATGAATAGCAAACCCTATAGAGACAATGATTTGGGAGGAGAAATTTTTAAAAAGAGGAGGTGGGACTAAAATTCTGGATAAGAGAACTTGTAAGGTAAAAGGAGACATTTGTGTGTGTGTGTGTGTGTGTGTGTGTGTGTGTGTGTGTTATATGAATGTGTGCAGGCCAAGCCTGTATGCAGAACCCAGGGGAAGATATCATGTCTTTTCCCCTGTCCCTGTCTATTTTGGAAAGCATGCTTGTTATACTGGCTCATCTGATTGGCCAGTGTGCTTCCTGGGTAGGCCACCATAGGCTTCGCTCTTCCCTTACGTCAGCATGCCCTTCTCTCCAACACTGTGATTATGAGTACTTGTGGCTCTGCCTGCATTCTGGAGATCGGAACTGAGGTCCTCTTACTGTCACAGCAAGGGCTCTTGCTTGTTGAGACATCTTCTCAGTTTCAACAATCAGATTTCTAATATCCTTATGTTCTTCAAGGAAAGAATAAGAATATCAAGAGGACTCTTTAAAATTAAGCGTGTTTGTTAAATCTTGATTGACAAAGACTCAATAGAAATGAAATGCGTGACTTGTAAATACAGAAGAAGAGGCAAAGAAAGCAGTGTGGTTAGGAAATAAAAGACAGAGACTACATTGAGACAGAGTTGGGGTGTATGAAAATGAAAGACACAGACAGGAAGAACAAACCTAAACCTGCTGTTATAAAAAATAATTAAAAATACAATTAAGCAAACTAGTAGGAAAGATAGGCCGAAGGGCAAAGGTGTGTGTGCATACGTGTGTGTGTGTGTGTGTGTGTGTGTGTATGTGTGTGTGTGTGTGTGTGTGTATGTGACTTACCAAAGAGAAAGATGGCAACTAAGAACATAAGTGGATGCTCTCCGTCATTTGTCATCAGGGAAGTATCAACTAAAGCAACAACAAAATACCAGCACCCACCTCTGAGGCCACTAATAGCACCACCGCTGAGACATGCAGAGTGTGTGCAGCTCTCTTGAGTCCACGGAAGACGCACAATGATGGAGCTGGTTTGGAAATCCAAGTTTCTTGGAATTCCTATTAATACCGTGGCATCGGTCATCCTGTGTCCGAACCCACAGAGTATATAACTTTGAAGTGAAACCTCTTCTTTTTTATTTTGGTTTTTAATTAAAACAGAATTATATGACTTCCTTCCCATTCTGTTCTCTGGCTTCTCAGAGTTACTGTCCTTCAAACTCCTCCCATACCATATCCTCAAGTTGATAGCTTCTTGTTCTTTGTTATAGACACATATATGTATATACACAAATGTACATAAATAGATCCTGTGAGTCTATTATATATTTATAAACATATATTAACATATATAAACTATATATAAACTATATATATATATATATATATATATATATATATAGTTTCAAGGCTGACCACTCTATATTGGACAACTAATAAGGAGCTTGTTCATGGGAGAGGCTAATTTTCCATCTTCCAACTGTCAAGAGTTTTTTGTGTTTCATTGTCTGGTGGTGAGGTCTCATGAAAATTTCTCCCTTCCACCTTAACATATCTGTTGATACTGTCATTGTTCTAGTCTAGTTTATTTACCCATTTCTAGGAAGGACGGTTTCCCAACAGACTTTCTGGTATTAACAACTTTTATTATCTTCCCTCTGCCTCTTCTGGATTTCTTTGAGCTACAGATGTAGAAACTGGGATGTAGAGGTATTTCTTGGGGCAGGTTTCCTGTGACTCACTGATTTATGCATTGGGTCCAGTTGTGGTTTTCTGTGAGGGCTTCTACTTGCTATAAAGGGAAGCTTATTTTGATGAGGTGTGGTAGTTACATTCATGTGTATAAGGATGATACTTAGGGTATGGTAAAGAATATCCTGGTCTAGCAAAGTGGTAGTAGTTGATTATTTTCTAACGTCCATGACCTCACTAGCCCCAGGGGTCTGACTACGTTTACTAGGCATTATTTCCCTGCGTCAAATAGCTTTTAAGTCCAATTAGACAACTATTATCTGCACTTACATGTGGACACCACTGCTTACACGCTTATGCCTATCTTGTCATGCTGGTAACTGTGGGTGTATAATAGTGTGCCAATGTGGGTTCTTAATTGAAACTAAATACCACTCTAGTGAGGAATGTTGATTGGGGTACCTTATGTTTGTGTTGAAGCCAGGGATACATAGGAAATCTCTGTACCTAATTTTCAATTTTCTTGTGAACCTAAAAGTTTTATAAAAGTTAAGGGAAGAGGAGCAGTTAAAAGAAATCTAGTCTTGTAGTCTTCTTGAGGAATTCTTCTATGATATGAGAACATTAAAATTGATGAAAAAAGATTGGAAACATACTCACCAAAAAAGGCACTGGGACTGCATTAGCAGCACACATGAGACTGCAAGGTCAAAGGCAGCGTTATGAAAGGTTAATGTACATAGTAGGTAAAGGAAAAATTTACTAAAAAGTTCTAATTATCCCAAAACTGCATGCACCTATCAAAACTGGCCAAAATTTTAGAAAATAAAGGCTTTTTGCAATTTCATATCAGAATTAATAATTTGACTTATGATATATACTGGTTATCATAATTATATGTGTTAGATTATATGGTTATGAAATTATAAAGACATACAAAATTACAAGATAATAAAACTTTTGTAGGTATTTCTTTCCCACAATGAAATGACACTCATTCTTTTCATGTGCACTTGGGATACATTCAAATATTATCGACATGTATAACTAATTATATATTGCTATTATAACTCTTATAAAACTTGTTATCAGTTTCCCACTGCTAGACCTTTGACTGCTTTTGCAACCTGTCTGGGTCATATCTATCTAATAGTGTTTTGTGTACTACAAAATTCTTATTTAAAGAGCCCAATGTGGAAATAAATAATGGAAACATAGAAAATTAATTTGTAAATCAGAGAAATAAACATCTACGATATTTCCTCAGTCAAACAAAAAGTGATAATAAGATGAATATCAAAACTCATAATATTAAACAAAACTGGTCTTTAAGAGTGAAACTTAGTCCTTTATGCACGTGTTAAAATAGAAAAATAAGGATTTATTAGAAAATTCACAAAGTTAAAAATATAGAAAGAAAGCAAACCGTCTTGGATATTATAAATCATTACTAAAGGACAGGGGAGCAGAAGTGGAGAGGAATGGGTACAGAAAAGTTCTGAGTTTTGCAAGGAAAATACTTGGGACTGAGTGAAAAGTTAGTGTTGGTTATGAAAATAACTGCACTGTATGTAGGAGGTTTTCTAAAAGCATAGATACCAAGACACATTCACACATACACACACACACACACACACACACACAGACACACACACACATGCACACACACGCACACACAGACACACACACACACAGGGGAAAGTAGAAAGGAAGACAGACAGAGACAGAGAGAAACAGAGAGAATAAAGAATGGGAGAGCCTGAAGGGTAATGGATATTGTAATTAACTTGTAGTATTATTTCACATCACAATAAGTCCAAGTATTTGTTGGTATATTTTAAATATATGCAAGTTTTATTTGTTAGAAAGGCCTTGAAAAGTAAAACCTTACTAAGAGAAAGGAAGAAAAACTGGTGATCAACAGAATACAGAAAGCCAAATACTGAATATCTATTTATTATTTAAAAAACTACTTTTTACATAATGGGAATAGGAAATACAGATATAATTCCCAGAATAAAGAATCATAACTACTGATGCAATAGACTTTCAGGAGAATTCCAAGAACTATTTTATATCAATACATTTGAAAAATAGAAATTACTGAAAATGACTCAACTAGAAATAGAAAAAATCTCAGAATCTTTATTGATTAAGGACAAAGTCCAAATATTTAAAAGTTAACTAACTGAAAAATGCATTTAAACCAGACCACTTGTACTCATCATTCACCAAGACATCAAGGGACACATAACCCATACTTCATATGAATGCTTTGAGAGAAGGGGGAAATTAAGATAATAAATCAGAAGCAGACAGAGCTTATGACAAGAACGTGAGAATGCTTTGAAATTAGAAAGTGTGTCAATGTCATTCACCACACTAAGATGTGCAGCAGTAAAAGATGATTTGATCCTCTCCCCACTACAGAAAGGCAACCAGTAAGATTCAACTCATTCACAGCCAAAGAAAATCAACATTTGTTTTTCTGCCAAGTAGGAAAATCAGGTAGATTCCTTGATCAGATAAGACATATGTATGGCATAACTAATCCTTTTAGCAACCAAAAAGGCTTCCTTCTCAGCTTAGATGTAAGACAAAGACTGTTATCAGCAGGTGTTTCAGGGCCAAATAGCATAGTAAGGAAAAAAAAAAAAAGAGAACACACATCAGAGAGGGAGGAATAAAAGTTCCATTTTATTAATAGCAAACAAAGCTAGAAAATATCTGAGAATTTTGAATACAAATATAATAATTTAAGTACAAACTTTATAGAAGAACATTAAAGAAGACCTGAATAAATGCAGAGAAGTCAGGCATTAGAAATCAGAAGAGTCATTGCCTAATTTTTCCCAAATTATCATATCAATTAATAACTTTCAGGCAAAAACCTCAAAGAAACCTTTCAGTATATCTGAAAAATATATTCCAAGATATATCCTATGGAAGGATGAAACTCCAGGAAATTTTAACAAAGGGGGGGGGAGAACAAGGAAGCCATCGTATGCAGAAGGGTAGAACATAATGAAATTAGAGGATTCGAGCCTACCACTACCAAGTCTACCCTCTTCACCCACCACCATGTTCCTCATGGAGAGTCTTACTTTAGAGGTGTTTCCAGGTCTGAGAGAAAGGGAAAGTGTATCAGCATGAATGGATGGGGAGGAGGAAATGGCTGATTGAACTAAACTCCTAAACCCTGCTGAACAGCGATGCGAATTTTTCTGTTGGGTCTAACAGATCAAAAACTACAATGTGTTAAGTATCAGTGAACACATACAGAAGTAACACTAAAATCAGGACTGAAGTAGCACCCTTCGATGCATTAGAAAAATATCTATGTCTGAGAGAATCTAGATTATTTATCACTTTGTAATAGATATTGGAAATGATAGTAAACACTTGAAGGAACAGTATGATGATATATTGAAATTGTTTTATTAGTGAGTATTTGAAGCATGTGATCTTAATGGTTCTTCTTCTAAAAAAGATAAGCCACTTCTATGCCACCTAATTAATTTGAGCTTGAATATTTTATTTGCAATCAGCTGGAAGTAGCTTGTGAACATACTTAAACTCTACTCATCTGATATCTACCAACTCGTATGTTTAAGTACCTACTCAATACTATAGTATTCTATAGACTATTCAGTCTATTGTAAGAAATTTAACTCATAGGCCCTATGTATCCTCAAATTCTTTACTTTCTAATTAGTCAGATATGGTCCAGAATGCAATTTTTAAAGCAATTAAGAGTTGAGCAAGATGGGATTGAAAATAAATTGTATAAAAAATAAACAAACAATATTCTAAGAGGGAAAGAATTTGACACATTCTGCTTAGCATCTGGAACCCTCCTATTAAACATATTTTTCCATTTATGTGTGATCAGAAAGAACATGATAGAAATTCAGAGATAAAAAACATTCACAGTTCAGATACTGTTGCTGGCAATGTCTTCTGTTCACAGTGGGGGAGCAGACATGTACCAAAGGTCTACTTGTGGGCTAGATTTGATGGAAAGAACAGAGAGATCACAGTGGAGAAGAGTCCCAATCTGTCGGTATCATGAACTGTAGGATTCTGTTGCCTTTAGCTCCATACAGTGGAGTGTTCTGGCCATATCTGGCTGCAGAAATAGACTCCCGAAAGAAGTACTTGTAAAGACAGTATAGAAACCGTTGGAAGGAAAGGAGGAGTGGAGAAAGACTAACAATGCAGAAATCTTGTCATTTTGTTTTTGGGTCCCATGTCTCTGCTTATTTTCTGCTATTAATTTGCTGTTCAAATGACAATGTCTTCTAAGAACTTGAGGTGTTGCCTGTTGCAGGGAAACAGAAGGATTAGATTGCTCATCAGAATATGTCAGATGAAGTCTAGCATAGACAGTAGAGCCTGTCTACTTACTTCAAGGAAATGAGCCCGGAAAGGAGTTTAGTTCTGTGGAATATCCTTTTCCCCCTACAGCTTCCTGCAGGAAACGGTGATTGTTACACTCTTGCTTCATGTGGCATCTGATGGTGGCCACTTCTGAGGGCTGAGGAACACTGGATTTTTGCTAAGGGATCATTTAAATTATCATGTAGATCACAGTAGGATTTTATAATGGCCAAGTGGCTCTTTTAAGCACTGTGCTCTCTAACTTCCATGTAATACCTCATCTGCTTCTCTTTACTGAGCTTTAGGCTTTCCACAGCTCATGCCTAAAGAAACTAAGGGGCGGAGATCAAGTAATTAACCTTGTTGCCCATCTTAAGCATAATGGGAGGAGGCAATTAGTTGCTAATGCAGTGATTATTTTCCCCTTACGGTTGTTCATGCAGACTGTTGATGGACAGAAAGATTATACTATTCTAGGAAATAAGAGAATTTTAATTGCTGTATTTGATAGTTTCAGTATTTCTTAAAACAGTATTTCATGATGGAGCTGGGAATATGGAAGATCAGTGAGTAATGTGTTTGCAGTCCAAGCATGAAGACCCAATTCAGTTCTCTAGTATTGATGTTGATGCTAGACGTGGAAGTTGCAATTCCAGCAGTGGTTGGTAGGGGAGTGCAGTGCACAGGCACACAATAGGACTGACTGGGCAATCTCTCTGAAATGGTAAAACGGTGAGTTTCCGGTGTACTGAGCGACTGTCTCAGCATGTAAGGTGGATAGCATGTGAAGAAGAAAACCTCTAGCTTTCATGTGTGAGTGCACAGGTAAGCACACACACACACACAGACACACACACACACACACACACACACACACACAACCAATTTAAAACTTTACAAACAAATTTATACTGAACATGGATCAGAAATTCTACCTTCTGTTTTCCCAAATCCCCAACTCTTCTGACATTCTGGAAATGTTGCCTGAGAGCATGGCTGGATTTGCTATTTCACTGGAGGAATGTTCTGTGTTCTTTGGAACTCCTCGAATCACCTACTCAGCTTGTGATTCTAGTATTTTAAGTACTTATAATCTTAAACCACAATTTACTGAATAGCATTTTCTTTCGAGGTAAAGTCTCACTATGTAGACTTACCTGGCCCGTAATTTCCTGTGTAGATAGGTTGACCCAGAACTGGAAGAGACACCCCTGCCTTTGACTCCCGAGTACTGGGATCCAAGATGTGTATTACTATATCTGGCCCTATTGAATACTATGTTTAAGGCCTTTTGATACCATGTGGATCTTTATATGAGATAGGGTATTTGTAGGTATGAGACAATGAACAGCACAGGAAAGCATGGAGCACTTAATGGATAGCTACATTTTCCTATTTCATCTCAGGGAACCCCATCATTTGAAAGGTATTTTCTTCAAAATGGTTACTTCTTTCTACCTCCTGACTCTATAAAGCATCCCAAATTTCATCTACCCAGAATGAAAAAGAGGTAATTAACAAAACAAACCACCAATCAATAGCCGTTTCCCCCATCGCTAACTCTTTAGTGACTGTTTCATAGCCATGTTGGTTTTTTTTTGTTTGTTTGTTTTTGTTTTTGTTTTTGGCCTGCTACAAGATGACTTTGGTGACAATGCCACCATTTGTGTCTAACTGGTCACAATATGTTTGGAAATCATAAGGAATAGGTTGTATGCTTCCAAAACATGATAAACAATTCAGTGTCTCCAGTAGGACAGCAGACGATTAGGACAATTCACGAGCAGACTCAGTTATGAGCCAGGATGTAGTGTGGTAGGCAGTGCGGCACTACGAAGAGATGAATCAGAAGTCAGACAGCACTCTTTCTCCAGCAACACTGAATCCAGCTGAATTAATGATCAGAGAACGTGCAGTGAGATCCGATGCTACTCAGCTTTGTACTTAACCCAGTACCTATTATGCTGCTGAAATCTCATTCAATATTGAGCAATGTCTGCCCCCTCCAATTAATGTGAGCCTTACGTGTTTCCATTTGATTTTTTTTCTGATTTCTACATTTTTAAGAGACTTTACAGACTCATTCTACTGATTTTCTTTCTGCTATTATACAAGGCTGATTTCACCACAATTACTTAGCGTTCTCAACCCTAGTAATTCTGTTGGCTATATATGAAGATCAGAACTGGTCGGATCTGTGTTATATCCACGGTATTTTGTCAAGGGGAGAAGTAGCTTCAAAAAATCTTACATTTCATATTAGAAGCAAAAAAAAAGCAAAATTTGACCCATTTTCCTTAATGTAACTGTGCTTGCATACGAGTTTTAACTTAAAATAAAAAGATTTCCTTCTTTCAAATATCAAATAAAATTAAGATTCCCAGGATCATATGTTATGCAGTTTGTATTTAATTCTTGAAAATAACACTGATAATTTTGATAGTGTGATCTGAAAGGAATAAATATTCATCACCTTGAACAATTTCCTCTCTACTAGTAAAGTTATATTTTGTGAGGTTATTTTGATTTCTTTAATATGCCATGTGAATTATCAGAACAAATACATTGATAATTCTATTCTGTGGGTAGTGAGTAAAATAATTTCCAAAGATTCTTTTCTTAATGTCTAACTCTCAGAAATCATGCTCAGTATATTAAGCCAATCCTAAACATATACAACACTGAGCTCCAGTGTTGACAGTCTTCTTTGGCATTACTGATGTTTGCCTTATTCAGATGTGAAGGTTTGAGTGAGAATGTCTTCTGTAAGCTTGATGTTTGAATACCTGATTCCCCAGGTGGTAGTGCTGTTTGAAAACTGGGGGTGGGGAGATCTTTTTGTGGTTTAGGTATAAGCATAATAGTGGCTTCTTAGAGGAAATTGGGCAGTGCTCCATTGTCTCTTTCTATTTTCTGAAATACTTTGGACAGTATTCCTAGTACCTCTTCTTGGAAAGTCCGATAGAATTCTGCACTAAACCTATCTGGTCCTCAACTTTTTTTGATTGGGAGACTTTTAATAACTGCTTCTATTTCTTTAGGGGTTATGGGACACTTTAGATGGTTTATCTGATCCTGACTTAACCTTGGTACCTGGTATTAGTCTAGAAAATTATTGCATCCAGATTTTCTAGTTTGGTTGAGTATAGGCTTTTGTAGAAGGATTTGATGATTTTTTGAATTTCCTCAGATTCTGTTGTTATGTCTCCCTTTTCATTTCTGATTTTGTTAATTTGGAAACTCTCTCTGTGCACTCGGGTTAGTCTGGCTAAGGGTTTATCTATCTTGTTGATTTTCTCAAAGAACCAGCTCTTGGTTTTGTTGGTTCTTTATATAGTTCTTCTTGTTTCTATTTGGTTGATTTCATCTCTGAGTTTGATTATTTCCTGCCTTCTACTCCTTTTCTGTGAATTTGTTTCATTCTGTTTTACAGCTTTCAGGTGTGCTGTCAGGAGCTCCTAGTGTATGCTGTCTCCTGGTTCTTTTTGGAGGCACTCAGAGCTATAAGTTTTCCTCTTAGCGCTGCTTTCGTTGTATCTCATAAGTTTGGGTATGTTGTGCCTTCATTTTCATTAATCCTAAAAAGCCTTTAATTTCTTTCTTTATTTCTTCCTTGATCAAGTTATCATTGACTAGAGCACTGTTCAACTTTCATATATATCTGGGCTTTCTGTTTTTGTTGCTATTGAAGACAAGCCTTAGTCAGTGGTGATCTGATAGAATGCATGAGATTATTTCAAACTTCTTGTATCTGTTAGGCCTGTTTTGTGACCAATTATATGGTCAGTTTTGGAGAAGGTACCAGGAGGTGCTGAGAAGAAGGTATATTCTTTTGTTTTAGGATGAAATGTTCTATACATATCTGTTAAATCCATTTGGTCCATAACTTCTGTTAATTCCTCTGTATCTCTGTTTACTTTCTGCTTTCAAAATCTGTCTATTGATGAGTGTGGGGTCTTGTCATCTCCTACTATTATTGTGTGAGGTACAATGGGTGCATTGAGCTTTAGTAAGGTTTCTTTTACGAGTGTGGGTACCCATGCATTTGGAGCACAGATATTCAGAATGGAGAGTTCATCTTGGTGGATTTTTCCTTTGATGAGTATGAAGTGTCCTTCCTTATCTTTTTTGATAATGTTTGGTTGAGAGTTGATTTTATTTGATATTAGCATGGCTACTCCAGTTTGTTTCTTGGGACCATTTGCTAGGAAAATTTTTTCCCCAGCCTTTTACTCTTAGAAAGATTCTGTCTTTGTCACTGAGGTGTGGTTCCTGTATGCAGCAAATGCTGGGTCCTGTTTACCTATCCAGTCTCTTAGTCTATGTCTTTTTATTGGTAAATTGAGTCCATTGATGTTGAGAGATATTTTGTTGTTAGAAGTGGAATTATGTTTGTGTGGCTATCTTCTTTTGGTTAGTTGAAAGAAGATTACTTTCCTGCTTTTTCTAGGTTGTAGTGTCCATCCTTGTGTTGGAGTTTCCCATCTATTATCCTTTGTAAGGCTAGAATTGTGTAAAGATACTGTGTAAATTTAGCTTTGTCATGGAATAGCTTGGTTTCTCCATCTATATTAATTGAGAGTTTTGTTGGATACAGTAGCCTGGTCTGGCATTTGTGTTCTCTTAAGGTCTGTGAGACATCTACCCAGGATCTTCTAGCTTTCATAGTCTTTGTTGAGAAATCTGGTATAATTCTCATAGGTCTGCCTTTATGTGTTACTTGACCATTTTCCCTTATGCTGTTGATATTCTTTTTTTTGTTTAGTGTGTTTGATGTTTTGACTATTATGTGACGAGGGAAATTTCTTTTCTGGTCCAATCTACTTGGAGTTCTGTAGGTTTCTTGTATGTTTATGGGCAATCAATGGGAGGATAGGTCCTTGGTCCTCTGAAGGCTTGATTCCCCAGTATAAGGGAATGCCGGGGTGGGGGAGGTGGGAAGGAATGGGTGGGTCAGTGGGGGAGCAACCTCATAGAAGCAGGGGGAGATAGTGGGTTTCTGGAGGAAAAACAGGGAAAAGGGATAATATTTAAAATGTATATTAAAATATCCAATAAAAGAAAAAAAGAAAAGTTTGGGAGGTATGGTCTTCTTGGAAGAGCCTATTACTTGGGAAGGACTTTGAGAGTTTAAAGACTGATAGTATTTCCAATTCACTCTCTCTGTTTATTGTTTGTGGTTTAAGAAATAAAATTTTGGCTTGGCTCCAGTTTTTGTTCCTCTCCTCTGCCATCATAGATACAACCATCTGGACCTGTCAGGCCAAATCAAATTTCTTCTATAAGATGATTTAGTCCTGCATTCATCACTGCAATAGAAAAACCATCGATGCATCTTTTATCTCAGTTTCTTTGGAATGCCCCATCCTCACAGGTCTGTGCACCACAGGTCTGCACCATAGCTTGTCAGCTTTGTGACAGCAATACTCTCCTGAATGTCAGTGAAAAGGTGGACAGACTTATTTGCACCAATTATCCACTAATCAAAGAGGAGTCAATATGAAGATGTTGATCTATTCCAGGAGTTTATTTTCCTCCTTTGGAAATTCTCCCATCATTTCTTAGAGGAATGGTTACCCAACCCTGAATTATTCTGTAGTCATTGATTCCTGTTTAGCTGAGTGGAATAGAAGTCTAGGGAATTCTTTTCCATAGTCTGATCAAATAGAGCCCCATTTGTCCTCTCTTGATAGAAGCCAGATATTATCATCTGTATCCAGCCTCTAGTTCCTGAGGTAAGAACTAGACAGTTGATTCAGAAACTGTGCAGGGACTCCTTTGAAGTCAGAGATCTTCAAACTAGAGTGAAAAAAAAGAAAGAAAAAAAAAACGTTGTAGTGCTAGCTTCAACAGTGGATTCCAAAAGAATCATGTTCCTGGCAAAAATGGATTTTCCCTCCTGGAACTTGTAGTTCAGAATGGATAAAATAGTAGTGTCACATACAGAAGTTATACAGTTTTTATTTGTTTGATCTCTCATATATTACATCCTGACCACAGTTTCCCCTTCCTCCTCTCCATCCCCCAACTCCCCTCTTCCTGCATTCATTCCTCTTTTGGTCCCCTTCAGCAAAGGGCAGACCTCCCAGGGATATCAATCAAACATGGCATATCAAATTGCAAAAAGACTAGGCACCTTCTCTCATATTAAGGTTGGACAAGGCAACCCAGTAGAGTAACAAAGGTCCCAAAATCAGGCAAAATCACTCTCTTTGTTAAAGTCCCATAGAAACACCAAGTTACAGAACTGTAGACCATGAAGAAGGCCTATGTTAGACCCTTGCAGGCTTCCTGCTTGTCAGTTCAGTCTCAGTGAGCCGCTATGAGTCCAGGTTAGTTCATTCTGTAGTTTTCTTGTGGTGTCTTTGACCCTCCAGGCTCTTACTATCCTTTCTCCTCTTCTTCCAGAGGATGCACTGAATTTTGCCTAATGTTTGGCCATGGGTCTCTGGGTCCATTTACATTAGTTGTTGGATGGAGCCTCTCTGACAGTGATTATGCCAACCAATGAGATATGTTCATCAGAGGAACAATAGTTACAGTAGAATTAGACACAGATTCCAGGAAAGAAAGAAGAATAAACGTTATGGTAGAACTTTCCTACCATTGTTCTTCTTGTGATCTATGGCTGGTCCTGAAAAATGTCTTTGTTCATGCTAGACTATTTGGTATCTCCTCTCTTGTTAAATGAGATTTTCATCCCCCAAACAGGTAAACTCCTCACCCTATACCTTGGGACTCATGAGAGTGGAAACTTAGGGTATTAACCTCAAGCTCTGCCTTTTAGAACTTCATTGCACACCTGACTAGACCAGGCATCTTATTCACTGGGAAAAGGCAGCCAGAGCTCTGTAGCTCTTTCAACCCATTGTATCACTTCCCATGGAAAGATGCTTCACAGAGCTACCTCCCAAATTCTTAAAACTAACCCCTTTCTTTTAAACCAGACCAAATCTGTCTTTGGCTATGGTCCTACACTTCACAGTGTCCATCATGCCATATGCTGAGTTGTGTCACTGTTTAGCAAGAGGATGCAGAGTAGATCTGGGTGTTTGGAACATTTTACTCACTTGTCCTCAGGAACGGCAGTGGCCTCCATCTGCTCCTGAGTACAGCTTTTGGATCTGATTCCAATTCTGCATGTAGAAGGTGGTCTGAGATCCACTATCACCAAGTAGAAGCCCAAACTTTTATTCTTATTGACTTTTCATTCAGTCAAGCTTAATTTATATATATATATATATATATATATATATATATATATACTGCATATATATATATATATATATATGCAGTAGACGGATTATGTTTGGTTTTAAAGTGCTTGTTGAGTTATGAAATTCTGATTCCAGCCAAGCTCTTTGTTCTAGTTACCTCTCTACTCCTGTCTTTTTTTCACTTCTCCATCATTCTCATTAGAATGTTGTTGAATTGTTAAAGGCTTTTATTGTTCTCAAATCTGTCAATGGGTTTTCAACAGTGGAAGGTCCTCAGATGAATGTATTAAAGACAGGTTGGTGCATTCATTCTTTCTGACCAGCCCCCCTCCAACATTTCAGTCTCATAACTGAGGTTGTTTACTGATCCTCATAACCCCTACATTATAATTTATTCCTTTCAATTTCTGGAGGTATTCCTTGCATGTTTTTATGCCTTGGGACTGGGAAAGTGGTTACCATTTTAATTGTACATAGCTTAGTGGTACCCCACAATCTGGTTTCCTATACTTTGCACACATGTTTAGGTTATAAATATCCTTCCTTGTTTCATTTTCCTAACTGGGTTGGACAGTCTGCTTTTTGCTGACACTTTGAGTAGTCACATCTTAAGCCTGGCTAAAATTTGAGAAGTGAGATTTCTAGCAGATAACATCCCTCCTGGTTATAAATTTGCCTGGCAATGACTGAAGATGAATTTAGTCTTTGGGAATGTTCAAAATCATTGAATAAGTAACTTATATGACCATGAGTTGGAAAATGGAACTGAATATCTAAGTGACTAATATGTTTGATGAATGCTGTAGGAATTCAGAATTGATCAAGATCAGTGTGAATGGAATAGTCAATGAAACTTATCAATAAGCTAATAAGTATCACCAATAGCAAAGAACCATTTGTGAATTTTCTAACCCAAACCTGTAATGGATATTATATTAAAAGCTGCACCAAAGCACACAACCTATGGTAGTGTTCTAAAGAGTTATCATGGTATTGGTCAATCTCAGAAAAGGTCTTCTGGAAATAATAAAGTACTCATAGACTTGCATGTACAGAACTAAATACATCTTTCAGTAAATATAAAACTTCTTATATTTCTTGAATTGAAATATCCTTTCTGACTTTTTGGGGAGCGGAGGGAAGTTGAGGACTGAACCCAGGGCCTTGTGCCTTGCTAGGCAAGTGTTCTACCATTGAGTTAAATTTCCAACCCGGAAATATCCTTTTGGAAAAGTCATAGAAAAGTGCACTGGTTTGGGGACTTTCATTTTAGTCACAAGTGTCAGCTCTTTCCAATTTTCCTGTTTTAATTTGAAAAAGATACCAGAAACATTTACAGTAATGTAGGAATAATGTAATAATTATACTTATAATCACCACTCAGATTAAAAAATAAACTATACCGAAAGCAATGCAAATTTATACCACATTGTATCCTCCCTGAGTCAGAGAATTTACTTTTTTTCTGCTCTCTTCCTGGCTTATGTGAATGCAAAGCCATGACCAAAATAGACAAACAGCTTTTAAACCTCCCTTTGTAGTGGACAGTCCACACTGTCACTGAGCTGTAATGAAGCATGAAGCTACCGTCTGCACCTCAGACGGTCCTGACTCCATGTGAATACTGCGCTCCTCCAAGACCTTGTTCCTCTGAGCCTATAAAAACACAGAGCCCATTTTTTCTTAAATCAATACTTGTCCTCTGGACATTCAACTTCAAGAACAGCTTACCTTAGTAAATTCTGCATTTGGTTTCACCAAGTCAGACAGGAGATTTTTCTTTATTTCTTGAGTAGCCCAGCTGTGTACTTTTTAAAATAAATACTTTAAAGTGTTTTCACACGTTTCCCTTGAAGCAAGAGCTTTGAGAAAATAAACATGATTTTTTTTCCTGTTTTAAAGTGCAAATATTCGATACTCTTCAGCATATTGAGAATTGAAAATTACACCAGGAGTTTCAAAGCCTCTTCAAACATAGTCATGATGATCATCGGCTGGATTAATTAAGGAAATGGGAAAATTTGGGAACAAGAACAGCTCTAAGACATTGGCTATTAGCAATGAATAACAAAGTATAGTGATTGTCTCCTACCAGAAAAGGAAGGGGAAGAGTGAGACAGAGTGGGCAGACCAGAGAGATGGCTCCATGGGTAATGGTGCCTGTTGCCATGCCTGAAAATCTGAGTTTCAGCCCCAGAACCCATGAGGGACAAGAAGAAAACAGACTCTAGCGAATTGACTTCACATGGGCACAAAAGTAACTAAATGAATGTTGAAGAAAGGAAGAAAGAAAGAAAGAAAGAAAGAAAGAAGGAGAAAGAAAGAAAGAAAGGAAGGAAGGAAGGAAGGAAGGAAGAAAGAACTTCTCTAAGAGGAGTATCTGATGAGATGTGTCCATGTCTATCAGAGCTCTCGAAAGTCTGTTGGCAGGCACAGATACTATCAATCTCTTTGGTGTTGGGGGACTCTGAGATATGTCCTTGAGTGACTAGACATAGTGGCTAAGGACAAGTAATAAAGATAAATAAATCTTTTAATATGAATGTGAGACTGAAGTAAGAAATACCTCTGTTTTAGGGGACAATTCGCTGAAAAAAGGCATGTGGACTATATAGGAAGAACATTCTTCAGAGCAAATGCCACAGGAGCTCATCGTCACTGTTATTTTCCAATTAAAAAATCTGTAACCATCTTTTACCTAAGGAAGCCTCATAACTCTATGAGGAATCAAGGAGTAGATACAGCAGAAGAGTTTGCCACCTGATAACAAATGAAACCGTGGAATTCCAGACATGAAGCTAAGAAACAGAAAGGGATTTGTCTCAATATAATGTAAAGGGAGGGAAATTCAGAAATGCAGTCTATTAAGGAATTTGTTTAAGTATTTACTACTGTGTGTGTTGCAATGTAATTGTTTAGATTGTTTGAAGACAATGCAGCCCTATGGGAAAACATTGAAGACATTATCTAATGTATTTGATGTGTTTCTATCATTTACATCCATGTTTAATACTGTACATGATCAATTCCAGCACAATAATTACTCAATGATTTATAACATATATATTTGAGAATGAGTATTGTGGGGATGTCCCCATGTCATATGAAATTGATGGGACAAAGTATTCCTTAGCATTCTGGCAATGCTGTGTGGATTTGGCTTGTGATAGACCCAGCTGTGGTACCCATGTTCTGGTATTTAGCAAGCGGTCAGCATGTCTGCAGCTGTCTGACAGGCATAATTATCCTTTCTGCTGTAAAACTGGAAAGCGAGAGGGTTATGTTGTTCTCTACACAGTTCCATTTCAAATCACAAGGACAGGAGAAGAGGATGGTAGACAGGAAGAAAAGCAAAGGAAAAGTCCCCAGACCCAAACATGTCTTTGATAAGAAAAAAACAAAACAAAACAAACGAACAAAAAAAAAAAAACCCAACCCAGCTGTTGGCAAGAAGTGGTGTTTTGTGAGCATGATGGAATCAAAGACTTATATTTCAAGGAGACTTTCTTTTTCTGTAGCACAAACACGATTAAGGGTAATGTGTGTTTTACGTTTTCATTATCCATAAAAGAAAAGTAAGTGGTGCTGGACATATAAGACAAAAATAAATAGTTGGACTTCAGAGGCCTTCGGGCTCTCAAACCTAAGAATTTAATAACCAGACCGCTCATTTGTTTCCAGGTTTGTTTTCATCTTATGGAAAAAACTCAGTAAGGGGCTTTGCTTTGCTTCATTTCAGAACAGGCGACTTTAGTGATATGGGCTTAGCTTTAGCCAACCGTCTCCCCTCCTTTCTCCAGATCCTTCATTCTTTGCCTAGGCAGTCAGATCTTCTCTCTTGCTACTGACATCAAAGGCTACCCCAAACTCTATGCTGCCTGCAACAAGAGAGCAAAAGGACAAGACAGTGAAAGACATGAGATTAAAAAACTAAACAAAACTTCAGCATCTTACAGAATTATCTCCTAAAGAGGAGTAAGGAAGCCTGGGCTGACTGGAAAGATTTCCTACATCTCTTCCTCTTGTTGTGCATGTTTACCACATGGAAGGCTCAGCCTCCTCTGCTTCTCCTAAAATGGCTGCTGTGTGAGTGCAGTTTGTACTCACTGTCATAAGAACACAATGTTCCTGGGGAATAGGTGTTCTGCAACAAACTGCCCCTGACTTGAGGACCTTTCAGAAGCTTGAGGAGAGGAGAGAGGCTGTTGGTGACAGCTTTGGACATCAGAGGAGCCTATACTTACAGTGAGAGTCTGGACCCCATATGCCTAAAGAACATTTTGGATCTGAAGAGGCTTCAGTGGTACTATATGACATAGAGCACATAGAAAGCGACCCATGGTCCACAGAATGAAAAATAACAAGAGCTTGTAACAAATCACCTATCACAGTTACAGGTGTCTACAGCCTTTCAGTGCAAGTCTTACCCACGTCTTCTAGTTAGCTCATGTTGTTGAAAGACACCTTTGTGCCAAGAACTTAAGGCTTCATGTTAAATGTAGACACAGAAACCCAGAGTGGTACTAAAAGCTAATCCTTCTCAATTAATTTCTTAGTGACCCATTCTTTATAATTATCAGTAAATCCATTTTATAATCATCATAAATGTTTAGTGTTATCAATCCTACTGACATATGAGGACCATGATATGTACAGAGAAGGAATGATATGTTATTATTTCATGTATTAGTTATTAGTTGTCTCTCACATGCCAACCACTGTGCTTTATTGGAAATACAATAATAAGAGAGATTTGGTCTTATTCTTATGGAATTCAGTAGCTATTGGGAGATAGAAAATAAACAATTAAAATTAATCTTGGAGTTAGTTATAAATGCTAAGAAGAAAACATAATTCAGTTATGTTTTTAGAGCAAAAAACAAAGGTTTGGATGAGTTACACATGTTAGAAACAGCAGTCTATTTAAGGAGATGGTGTCGAAGTCAACACTTGAATATGTAGGTTAACAGGCAGTGGGGATCCTAAGAACAAAATGAAGTAAGAATAAGTTTAATGTGTTCAAGAAAGGAGAAAGACCAAATGTGGCTGGCACTGTGGGAAAGGTTCACATTAAATGCATTCCGTGAGCACTGGATCACTACCAAAAGCAACAAAAATACTCTTTCCTTTAATTTCATAGCACAATTATGGGGCAGTGACTGGGCAAAGAACACCTTGCTGTTAAAAACAGATTTCTGTGGGTTTTAATCATAAATAAAGCATGTGTCTCTTTTAAGTCCAGACCTTTCTATCCTTTTAAGCCGTCTGGGACCTTGGAGGCTGAGGTTGGGCAGAATTCCACAAGGAACCAGGTGGTTCACTTTTTTGGTTCTCTTCCAAATCATTCTTTTGCAGTCAGGTCCCTTTTGAATTTCCCTTTGAGCTATGCCAAAACAGGCAAGGGCAATTCTTGATACAATGGGCTATTTTTCTCTCTAGTCGTTACATTTCTCTCAGGGACAAACCTTCCCCCTGCACCTTGCTTAGTATTTAGTCAGCATTGATTCATCCTTCTTCATGACTCACAGCATCTGGAAGGATGATCATTATGAATCCAGAAATGAAAATGCTTGAAAGATGATGCATTTTGGTGGTCTCAGGGATGAGAGGACTACGAACTACCTCTTGTTCTGAGATTTGTGGATTTAAGTTCAATTTCTCCATTAGGAGACACAGAACCACTGCCAGAGGGTTTTCTTGTTCTCTGAGTATCAAGAAATGAACTCATAAAGTTTGCCAAATTTATTTTAGAATCATTAATGTTTTATTAATAGAAGATGATCGGCTCTTATTTTTGATTCAGTATTTTAAAAGTAACCCAAATTATGAACAATATAATACCATCCAAACTTAAAAGTGCCTCATCTAGACATAATACAGGTCACATACACAAAAATCTGTGCATGTTTGTCCATGTGCACATGCAGGTATCAGGGCCGATGTGTGTCAATGTATGCTTGCATTTATATGTCCCATTTAAGATAGGCATCAAAAATGAGAAAGTAGGGGTTGGGGATTTAGCTCAGTGGTAGAGCGCTTGCCTAGGAAGCGCAAGGCCCTGGGTTCGGTCCCCAGCTCCGAAAAAAAAAGGAAAAAAAAATGAGAAAGTACAAGCGACAGGATTTAGGGAGAAAGGACAATACCACAGGCAGCTGATGAGCTAAGAAGTATCTTGATAACTCGCTGTTTCAAGAATGGTAGTCACAACAATGGTATCCACAGCACAGGGGAGTTTTTATACATGCCAAGTCTCATGCTTTACACAACCAAGGCCACTGAGTCAAATTTCAGCAAGCTCCCAAGTAAAGCAAACGTGCAATTTCACATTGGTGAAGTGTTGTCTAGATGATGGCATGTGTTTGGGGGTTTGTTCTTACCATCTGCCTTTGCTGGTAATCTCCTCGAGCAGATCACATCCTATTCGAGGCTAAACTACTATTCTTTCTGAAGGAGCCCTGTGCACTTCATCCTAGCATTTATCATACTTTGTGACAATGGTGATTTTCCTGCCTGTCTCCACTCACTGCAACAAGAACACAAGAAGGAAACAGTCAGATAAGGCTTGTACACTGTTTTATTTCCAAATGCTTGTCCTAACGCATGATATGTAGCAGATGTTCAGTAATTAACTATCAAATGATCTGTTCTTCAGAGGAGGAAGCGAGCCATTGGAAACACTTGATAAGATTAACTTCCTTTCCCATCCTTACCATTTTTTTAAAATCCTTTTTCCAATCCCTATCTATTCATAGGCACATACAAAGATCATACACTACAGGGTCATGTATCCAATAGGTTCTCAGATTATTTAATGATCTTTAAAATTGTTAGATAAATATTCTCCAGCAAAACTTGTGCCACATAGAAGCTTTCTGAAGTAGAGATAGAGATCAATGATTTCATTTCAGCCTGAAAGATTCACTTGGAAATCAGCCAGAAGAATAAGAAGCCATTAAGAGGAAAAAACAGCAGCAGTAGCAACAGCAACAACAAAACAACAATAACACACACACACACACACACACACACACACACACACACACACACACACCAAGGTGTCCCCAAACTATGCATTCTATTGATATTTAATCAACCAAAAGCAATCCCTTGTATGTGAGTTTTCTGTCCTGTATGCACGTAGACTACCTTCACAATGAAAAAGCACAATGCCAAGCATATGGCATATGTGAGATGAGCTGGGGTGGGGTGGGGAGGGAGGTAAACATTGCAGACTAATTCAGACTGCTGGCAGACTCTGACAGTCAATTGCCTGTAAGATTTGTACTAGGGAAAGTTGTCTCTACTTGGTTACTATTGATGTCTTGTGCAATACAGTTCTTCATTGAGACGGTTCTCTGGGGTATTATGTGATGATGCCTATTGGCATCCCTAGTACTGTATCCATCCGGTGCTAGCAGTAGTTGTCCTTTGTGCTGTACCAATCAGAGTATCTCCTTATGTTTCCAAATACGTGGGAATCAAAGTCACCCTTGCCTAAATCCTATTGCTGCAGGTGGCTCTAAGGCAAAAGAGCTGGTTACTGCATTTCACTATCTGGCAAACAGTGCTTTAGGTCTTTGTAATTCAAATATAATATTTTCTAGGTCCCTATATCTTCCCTTTGTGAAAGCTCTTTTGCCCAGGGTTGCGATTCTAGGTTGGGTGGTTGTTATGTGTTTTTATTGGGTTAGTAGTGCACTGCACAGCAAGGCTTCAGGGAATGAGTCCGTCTAACTTAATGTCGAGCTGTGCCCAGTGAGCTTACTGCTTTGGCAAGGGAGAGGCCCTCTACGAGTGCTTTGAGGGAAGTTGGAAGTCTTACCATTGCTTTTCTTATAGATCTGTTGTTAATCTTGAAAAAGAAATTCATGTGCATGAGAGAGTCCCTAGTTGGCAGCAAGGGTGGCATTTTTCTGCCCCTTGAATGGGGATGTCACTGTTAAAGGATTTGCCATGAGCACATCTATTGGCTCAGGAAGAGGAAACAGGAAGTATTTAGACTTTTCAATGAGTATTTTACCTCCTTACCCCTGGAAGGCTTCAATGTAGCAGGACTTCCATATTAAGCATCTGAAATCGTGAACCAAAATATCAAAGATAAGTCACCTCTTTAATTTATGGTCTCTGGGGTAAGATAAAAAAGGAGAATTCAGACAACATGAACTCCTAGACTTGTTCAAAGAGATAGGAAAACTGAAGCATGATGCTGGCTTTTCCATTGCAAAAGGATTCACTTCAGCATTTAACCAGACATGTCAAGTTTAATATTTAAAAGTGCATTTTCTATGCACCTGTAATGTCAGAAGAACTATGCATATTAAGTTACAACTCTGTGCCATTAATTATTTGTTTGACTCTAGAAGTATTTGATGTGTGATATGTGTTCATTATCTTTGGTGAAAAAATCTTTTTAAAAAAAATATCCAAGACCCAGTCATATACTAGAGGATTAAGTCAAGAACATGTATTAGAAATGAGAAATAATCCTTCGCATTTAAGGTTTTATGCATAGTCTTACGAAAACACAAAACAACTGATTGGCTTAATAAGTGTGATAAACAAAAATTAATGAGAGTAATTATAGGCTGCCAGGTGAGAAACAAGTGATTAATTTGGAAAGCTTCCCCCCCACACCCCCATGGATTTGAACACCACATAGTCCTAACTAGAGAGAATCAATTGCCTTCCACACCAAGGAAAAGTAATTTGAGTAGAACTATTATTTTGTAATATGTGTAATTTCTCACCATAATTACATTTATTTGAAAAAATAGATTCTATTGTATTTTCAGGGATGTTACCTGTTGACTGCGTAGTGCATTGAGGTCAAAATCCTCTATGTCCTCAGTCAGATGGGCAGCCTTACAGAGGGTGGTGTATAGAGGTTTACGAGAAGGAATCTGGGTCTGACTGAGCTATTTAGCAGTCCAGGTACTGGTATTAAAGATGCACTTTAAGCCCATAGCTTCAGCCTATCGGGTTCTGGTTATCAGTCAAGCCTTTAGTTGGTTGGAGACTTGGAGAGCCGAGAGTTCTCAAAGTAAACAATTTCATTAAGAGAACTGTGTCCAAGGTAAATTACTTGGTCACTAAATCTATTAGTGAAAGGATGGAAAGCAGAGAACTTGTTGGTGAATGTAGCATTGGAATTGTGTATCTTTTCTCTCAGATTAAATCCAGTCTGGAGACTGAGGCAGGGAGGAAGGCTGAACTGTGCCAACAGGAATGAGTGGGAAACCGCTCATCTCAGAGTGGTACTTGAAAACTGTTCGAGTAGTTCACATAAGATACCAGGCCACTAGTATTGGAATGAAAAAAGAAGAAGAGGAGGAAGAAGAGAGAGGAGGAAAGAAACAGGATATCCTTTGAGACAGGATATTTATTTCTAAAATCGTAATTACCTCAACACAGTCCAACCTGAAGGCCATATGGCTTGAGGGACATAAAAATATTGAAGACAGACTGACAGACCAAAGAAAAGACAGACGTTTATGAGATAATTGCATATACTGATGGACACAGGGAATGGAGATCTGAAGGGTATTGAGCTCTGGGACATTTAAATTCAAGGTATCAATAAAGCAATGAAATTTACTTCACTTCAAGACAGGGGTCTGGAATGCAGGGCAAAGTAGATGGGGTGGATTTTTGACACATCCATAGAAAGAAAAAGGCAACTAAAATTCTGAATATATCACTAAAATGAAGTGAGAAACCAAGGTCATAGCATGGATACAGTTTCAGTTAGAATCTGGAAGAACAAGAAAATGAGATTGAGAAAGGATAATGATGAGAAAAGAAGAGGAAACTAGGGAGAAGCTAAATATTCTAAGAAGTGAACCAGCACCAAGTGCCTCAGAATGGCTGAGCAGGTTTTTTTGTTTGTTTTTGTTTTTGTTTTTTCTTTGTGGCATTAGCCATGTACCTATCTGTACCAAGACTCTGTGCCAAGAAGTAGTACTGAGGTTACAGAGGTAACAAAAAGACTGTCTTTCACAGACATCTGTAGTTTCGCATCAGCTTCTAGACTCAGCCTTATTAAAGTGAGAGGCAGCACCAGAGTCTGACTAATCTACACCAACTATTCTTCTGAGACATCACAGTAGAATTCCATAAAAGGAAGACTGCCTGATGATCCTGTGGAAACTGTCTTAGTCTGGACTAAATAGGCAGAAATGATTATTATTAATGGAAGTAGTTATTTCACTTCTGCAAAACTTCCTGTGTAAACAGTTTTGACTGCTTGAGATGGACAAAATACTTTTTTGTATTTATATAGCTGGATGCTGTAATTAAATCAGACGTTTAGAAGTTGCCTTTTAAAATATGTTTTGCTTGTTTTGTCTTTGAAACCTTTCAGTCTGGCTTAAAATCAAGTGTGTATTAGTGGAAAGTTTTAGGTAGAGAGTAAGGTACAAGGATAGAGGCAAATTTTAATAATCAAGTATGAGTAACAATGTCTAACAGTGACAACTAGAAATTGTTGTAGAGAGATGAATTATGACATTGGGGGAGGGGAAGTCCACCATGATTGCTAAAAGAGCTTCACCACACAGGAAGGAATGAAATTAGGATTCAGACTTCCATATTGGAAAGATAAAATAGGAAACTTCGCTCCAGTTTCCTTCTCTTCTCATGGAGCATGGTAGCAACATCAATCATCTCTGTGAGAAAACAGTCACAAAAATAAGTCCAACTTTTTCTTCTTTTCTTTTCTTACATATTTTCTTTATTTACATTTCAAATGTTATTCCCTTTCCCGGTTTCCTCTCCGGAAACCCCCCATCCTATCCCCTCTCCTCTGCTTCTATGAAGGTGCTCCCCACCACCCCTTTCCGCCTTTATGTCCTGATGCAAGAGTCACTTTGGTTCATAATGGAGGAAGCAGGATTCTTTGAAGAACAGGAGTGGAGAGAGAGACTCATCCCTGGGCCATCACAAGCAAGCTAAGTGCTGTGCCAGGGCAAGGATGTTTTTATTGTGACTTAGTCAGAGCCTGGCCCGAAGGGAGAGCTGTGATTCTTGGGATGAATGTTGATGCAGCATTCAGACTTTAATTTGCAGTGTCATGCACTCTGAAATGGACTTGATACATCTTCAGTGTGTATTACTACCCATAGTCAAGCACAGAGAGCAACTGGAAGTTCATCCACAAGATTTTGTCCTAATAATGCTGGATGGATATTGAAGAAGGAACACAAGAAGTTCATCTATGTCATAGCTCAATTTTAATATAGTGGGCACGAGTCTTTAGATGTCCAAAACAACAATAAATGGGGTAATTTTTTCTTTTGTTTTGTACTTATGAATCTTGAACACATAGTACCTATGACCCTGATTTCCAATAAAAACTTCCAAACCTGAATAGTACAATTTTCATATTTTCTGCCCTCCTGCCCCTGATGAGCTTGTAGAGCTACCCTGTGTACACTTGGGAACACAATGTTTGCTTAGAATTAAGTGACTGGGTGGTCCACTAGTTATAACAGTATAAAAAAGATAATGACTTAAATTTCAATTACTGTTATAAATTTACGGTATTATGCAGTATTTATCTCTATTCCTATGATGACATTAACTCATTCCTTATAAAAATTTCATAAAATAAAATATGTTAATTTAATAAGGTTTTAATAAGAAATTAAAAGCCATTATCAATGGCTAGTGCTCCAATAACTCTCCAGTCTTAAGCCATGAATTTTAGACCTATCTTCAAACAGCTCCTTTAATGCCAACTACAGTGCATTACATTGTCTAGTGTATTTTAATCTAGGGCCTATTTACATTAATCTCTCTATTCTCTCTCTCTCTCTCTCTCTCTCTCTCTCTCTCTCTCTCTCTCTCTCTCTCTCTCTCTCTCAGTTTTTTTGAGACAGTGATTCTCTGTAGCCCTGGCTGTCTAGAACTTGCTCTATAGAACTGGGCTGGCCCCACACTCAAAGATTCTTCTGCCTCTGCTTCTGATTGCTAGGATCAAAGACAAGTGCCATCACAACCAACAATGAATGGAATTCTTAAAGTGTACAGATGAGAATCTAGTGTGTTTTTATATCAGATTCTAAATATCAGTTTTATTTATCAAATAGCAACGTATGATATTTCATTATCAAAATGTTCAGTTAATATAGAAAGCCTATTTTAGGCTTTTAGAATAGTTATTCAAATTTTTTTGTTATGAGCTTTGTTTTAAATGTGAAAAGAATCTCATAAGTGATATTTTAAGTCATCATATGGATGGTGTTTATCACACCAGCAACAAAAATTAATATTTTTAATAAGTTATAAATGATAAAATCCAATAAGATAAGAGATCAGATGGACTATTAGGAAAGTTTTAATTAATCCAAAGGAAGAAAGAGAAAGATTAAGAACCAGGAATGAGAAACAGATGGGTCAATAGTAAAACTGTAGTAAAATGTCTCATTTGTCTCACTGAGCCAATCCAATTATTCAAGTAAATAGTGAACCAACTCCTTTCCATATAAAAACACAAGGATGCTAAAAATGAAACAGTGAAAATGTTGAACTAACATTTAGGACTAGGGATAGCGTCAAAAAAAGGAGGCATGTTGGAAAGATCAGAAGGTACAATTCTTATAAATGCCTATGATCCTACCCACAAAGCTTCAGAATATAAAAAATAGATGATAGATTAGATAGATAGATAGATAGATAGATAGAAAGATAGATAGATAGATAGATAGATAGATAGATAGATAGATAAATTAACTGACTGATTTAGTCAATGTTCTATTGCTCTGAAGAGACTCCATGACCACAGCAACTCTTACAAAGTAAACCAGTAATCGAAGCCTGCCTACAGTTTTAGAGGTCTTAGTCCATTATCAGCATGTCAGGAAGCATGCAGCACACAGACAGACATGGTGCTGGAGGATCCGAGGGCTCTATATCAGCATCTGCAGGCAGCAGGAAGAACAGAGAGCCACTGAGCCTGGCTTTGACTTGAGAGACTGCAAAGCCCACCCCCAGTGACACACTTCCTCCAACAAGGCCACACCTCCTAGTCCCTTTCAAGCAGTGCCTCTCCCTGATGACTATGTATTCAAATATGAGCATAAGGGGACCATTCTCATTCAAACCATAATGACAAAGAAATTGAAAAATCACTTATGGTTGATATTGAAACTCCCTATTTAGTACATAGCAAAAGAGAAAATTAATAAGAATATGGAAGGCTTGAGCAAAATCACCCAAAAATCAACCAAAACCACATTTAGAGTACAATCAGTTGCAACAGAATGAATATTCTTCTCAAATGCACATGAAAAGTCACCAAATAAGAAGACTTAGGACTGCTACAATCATTCTATAGGAGTTAAGGACATAGTTATCAAATGGAGGGAAATTTATTCAAAGTCTCAATTTCCAATGATGCAAGAGGATAGCCTCTGTGAGCTAAATTATTAAGGGTCAGAGAAAACACAAGAACCTGGAGCAGCTGCAGCTCCTGAGAAAACAGGACAAAGCTAGCCTGGAACAGTGAGGGTTAGTCTAGGTTCAAGCTCTTAGTTTGAAGCCAAGAGTGAAAGATGTCAAGAGTCCAGGAGCACAAAGTCAGCATGGAACAAGGTATTAGGTCAGAGACTGCAGAAGTTTGTCAAAGGAAGAGGACTTTCCAGTCTAAAGAGATAAGGGTAGGACAGATTTCTGTCTCTTTTTCAAAGCTCATGAAGCACTGCTTCTATTTTTAAGGTCAAACAATAGGAAAGATCTCAGTGAAAACACTGACATTAGGAGTCTAAGTAGAATCTAAAGAAATTAAAATATTTTTTTTTGGTGGAATCCCACATCAATACATAGTCTATCTTTTTTGTCAACTGGCTTAATTTATTTCCCAAATGATACCTGTAGAATAAAGCAGCCCTAGTACTTCACCCCCAACAGGTTTTTATATATATATATATATATATATATATATATATATATATATATATATATATATATATCATGGGACTACCTAACTTAAAAGGGATACTGATGGAGGTACCCATTTGTTATATATAATTTTAATGTTTTTTAGTGTTGATATTGTCTTATTTTAACCTCAATGACATAATTCCCATGAAGGTCAACAAACACATTATTTTAAAACTATTTTGTATTTTCGTATGATTTTCACAATTGATCATTTTCTTATATTAAATACATTTACTCTGTACTACATGACAGAAAGGTATAAAAAGCCATATTGACAAGTCATGAAAGAAGATGAGATACTGGGGCTCAACTCTTTCCTGAAGATATAAATTCAGTTAGTGGTTGTTGGGGGGAAGTAGAATCATTTTTTTCCAGCTTGTAGCTATGAGTAAGGTATTCATGCTCTTGTGAATAAATTTTATTAATAATGCTATAGGCAGCTGTAATTAAATTCAGTGGGATATACACATTAAAAAATTAAAAAGGAAGGAAGGATGGATGAACATAGGAATAGAGGGAGAGAGGGAAGAAAGGAAGGTGAGAAGGAAGGAAGGAAGGAAGGAAGGAAGGTCATGCATGAAATTAGACTTGTAGGGTAGAAAGAAATATATGCAAGAATAGGGAACAAGAAAGGAGAATGAATATGATCAAAGTACACTGTATACATATCAGAAAATGTTAACCATAGAAATTCAATTCATTATTGCACATAAATAATATATACTACAGAAGAAAACTTAAAGTGCTCATTTGTAGAATAAAAAAAAATCTACCTATATTTGCTTTTCATTCTCCCCACTTCTCATTCAATTCTCTTATAAGCTTGGAGATGTAGCCAGGACTTGTGTCTTGTTTCTTTCATGAGGTCTCTTTGTGGACTTTTCTAGGATGTATGTCATTATTTAACTATTGTGATCTTATATCATTTAATTATAAATCTTCCTGAATTCATATTCTTCTCTATGTATATTGATCTGCAATAGAGTTTGCTCAGCTTCATCACTTGGATTAGGAATCAGATAAACTGCTACTAATAAGTCAATATTCAGTAATTTAAAGACCTATAAAATATGTTAATGCTGGATGCAAAGAAATATTGACATTTTCTTTCCATACTATCAATCAAAGATAAATAGATTCTCTTGAGACTAAATTCAACAGAGCATTTCAATTTGTTTGTATTATCTTTTATTGTTTAGATATCTAAAATCTCAGGTATATTCTCTGTTCTAAACCATAAAGGTCATAATTTTCTGACTATCAAAGTACATTTACAAATTATTTTATCACAGAATTTTCCACAGTATTCAAGGTTGATGCTCTCTGGCTTCTCTGCAAATGTGAATTGTTATACACATGTATGAGGTAGAACACACAGAGGTAAAGCTGTAGAATGCAGTCAGGATAAATACTGCATCCATGGGAAAATGTGTAAAATAGATTAACAAATTCCCTGAGGATGTTGCCTCCAAAGTGTTAGAGGAGGTGTTGTAAATAAATAAATAAAATAAAGCAAAAAGTAAAAAATGTAAACCGGGGTGGAATGAGTGTTTTTCCTGGGGGTTCCACAGGTTGGATATCTTGGCAAAGGTTTCTTATACTGAAAACCAACTGGTGTTTTTTTACCCTGAGCCCACCTCAGTGCCCCAGGACTGCTGGATATCTTGGCATAAACTCAGCCCAGCCACACTTAAAGGACTCTTTCTTAAAAAAAAACACAAAATGATCCCTAGGAGATCCAAACACTGTCAATCCCAGTTCCCAGATGGGGAACAATGGCCCTGGTTTGCCTCTAACTCCTCTCAGTTCCCCATCGTCTCTCAGACAAGGTTCCATGTCTCCAACTGTCAAGTAACCTCTGAGATCTAATCCCCTCCTCCCCAACTCCTACCTCTGCCCAGAGAAAAGATGTTTCCCCTTTTGTCCAAAAAACTTTTCTATACATAGGTGAACTAAGCATCATTATTACCATTCTGCCTTTTAAAACCAACAATATGCTGATGTCCACCAACTCTGTTCACCAACCATGTTATCCACACCATCCAGGAAACCACAACAGGAGGGTATGTGTGTGTGGTTCCATTTAATGATTCAATAATCAACAAAAATGATCCAAGAAAATAACAAAGGACGATTTATTCCAGAGACAAAGGTCATGATTAAACCTTGAAATCATTTTCTTTATAGGTTCTGATCACATGTCAATGGTACTCTGTCTTTAGAAGCAAGTCATAAATACATTAATCACTGCATTTATGAATGCTTAAAGCTCACAGCTTCCCCCAAGTACATAACTGAACGAATAGCATTTGTTATCCAAAGAGAGGAAATCTTATGAATTTGAAAACCAATTTTATATAGTCGTTTTCCTGTTGAGAGAAAATATTGAGAAGAATAGGGTCTATTGGTAAATTTTATAACATAGTCAGTTGTATTAATTTACAAAAAAATTTCATTGTTTATTTAGCATGTAAAAACAATATTTGGTCTCATAGTTCACAAGTACAAGGCCAGGAACAAGGTGAGGAACGAAGTTAAAGATGACAACATGTTTTATACTCTTAACTCTCCATCGTCCATCTCCTTGGCTCTCTTTTGCTTTGTCCAAATGTGAGAGATGAAAGGTCATATTCAGATTACCCATTTGTGCAAAGGACTTCTTTATTCATCGAGGCTGTCCCTGTATGCTTAGATCAAAAGGAACTGGTGTATTGGTTTTCTTGCTGCTATGACTAAATACCTTGTAAACACACTTTAAAGAATGGAGAATTTATTTTTGACCACAGTTTGAGGGTGAGTAACAGTGCAGGAGTAGTAAAGAGCTGTGTCTGAACTGTGGCATATGGAGCAGAGAGCATTTGGTCATACAGCATCCCTAGGCAGGCAGCAGAGGTGAATGCTGATACATCATTCTCTCTCTCTCTCTCTCTCTCTCTCTCTCTCTCTCTCTCTCTCTCTCTCTCTCTCTCTCTCTCTCAATTCCCCAACCACTCAATGGGGTTAATTATTTGATTATGAAATCAAATTCATAAGATTTCCTTTCTTTGGATAAGAAGCGCTAGTCATTCAGTTATGTACTTGGGGGAAGTTGTGAGCTTTAAGCATTCATAAATGCAGTGATTAACATGTTTATGACTTGCTTCTAAAGACAGAGAACCATTGACATGTGATCAGGACCTATGAAGAAAATGATTTCTACATATTCTGAGTAGGGTTTCTTGTATCAGTCAGCTGTCTCTGAGAACATTCTCCTAGGTAATTTTCAAGTCCTATCTCATTGACAAGATTAACCATCAGAGATGGTAAGATTGAAGACAAAGTATTTAGTCCTTACAAGTTCTCATACATCACACTTCATAAATTGTCACATTCACAGGCAGTGGAGAGAACCTATCTTTGGGAATGTTGTAAGTTTAGTCCAGGGTAGATGATTATGTGAGTCTTGACATATTGATTTGAAGGAAATTTTTATTTACTATGTTGCCATCTGTTTTGATCAACTGAGGTCTTTTCTTTCCTGCACCAGGTCATTCAAAGGAAATTAAGTAAATATTTCACTGTAGTTCGTTTGACTCATTTGAGGGGAAAGTAAGTACCTTTCAGGAGGGAAAGAAATGAGATGTATGAAAGACTGGAAATTAACCACATTATGCCTTGTTGCTCTCCCAGGGTCCCATGATTCCTTCAGCTTCTACATTGATGAAGCTTCTCCAGTAGGCCCTGAGCAGCCAGAAACTGTCCAAAACTTTGTCTCTGTGTTCGGAACTGTAGCCAAGAAGCTGATGCGGAAATGGTTAGCCACTCAAACGATGAGCTTCACTGGTCAGCTGGGAGCTGGAATCCGTTACTTTGATCTTCGAATTTCCACCAAGCCCAGAGACCCAGACAATGAACTGTATTTTGCTCATGGCTTATTCAGTGCCAAAGTTAATGAGGGTCTTGAAGAGATCAATGCATTTCTCACAGACCACCACAAAGAGGTAGTATTCTTGGACTTCAACCATTTCTATGGGATGCAGAAATATCACCATGAAAAATTGGTCCAAATGCTGAAAGACATCTATGGAAACAAAATGTGCCCAGCCATTTTTGCCCAGGAAGTGAGTCTAAAGTACCTATGGGAGAAGAACTATCAAGTATTGGTCTTCTACCACAGCCCAGTGGCACTGGAAGTGCCCTTCCTCTGGCCTGGGCAGATGATGCCAGCACCTTGGGCAAACACGACAGACCCTGAGAAACTGATCCAGTTTCTTCAGGCATCCATCACCGAGAGAAGAAAGAAGGGCTCGTTTTTTATATCTCAGGTGGTGCTGACACCCAAAGCAAGCACAGTGGTCAAGGGTGTGGCAAGTGGCCTCAGAGAAACAATCACAGAAAGGTAAGTGCCCTTCAGAGAACAAGAACTGCCCAGTAATCTAAACTCAAACTCATAAAGCACAAAAGCTATGAAGCTAAAAATTCTTATCTATGTGCATTGGTTTGCTAGGGTAACACAGTACTGCAACTATTTGCCATAAGAAAGTTGGCTTCCCAAGTTCTAGTGATGGCTGACATTTCTGACCCCTTGCTTTACAGCTAGTTCACCAATTGCACCTTCTTCGCATGGTCTTTTCCCCACGATCCTCCATTTTTATATGGACACAGTGATAGTGGCTTAGGATCTGCCTAGATTAATTCATTTCAACCTAATTAGTTCTGTAAATAAACCAATTTTCTAAGTAAGGTCATCTTCATAGGACTCCTTCATTTATTTGTGTGGCATTTCACATATTAGTAGGACCTTGCTCTGGTTTTTTTTGTTTTTGTTTTTGTTTTTTTTTTGTTTGTTTGTTTGTTTTTGCAGTCTTTTTATATAGCGAACGCCATTTGATATATAATAACCATGAGAAGTAGGTATTATCTTATAGATTAAAAACTTTAGGTCCAGGAAAATTTAATACTTTCCCTTAGGCTTCTTTCTCAGTGACTGATGGACCAGATACTCAGACCACATTCTCAAGCCACATCTTATACCCTCTACATTACACAATCTGTCTTTTTTAGAAAGGATTGCTGAGAAAGAGAGAGAGAGAGAGAGAGAGAGAGAGAGAGAGAGAGAGAGAGAGAGAGAGAGAGAACACGAGAACATGTCATTGGTCAAGAATGGCTAACAGTATAGACCCATAATAACCCGTGAAGCATAATTCAAAACATCAACAAAGATCTCTGCAACTTCCTCCCATGAGAGTGACAGCATCCAGAACCATGAATATTACTTACTTTGGTTAAAATATTAAATAATGTTAACATAAGAAGAGAGTATACACATTCTTTTCATAAAATATATTCTAATCTTTTAATTAATAGTTTAGTTAATTAACAGGTTAATTAATTAACAGGATAATGAGACAGGTTGGATGATTTGATGAGAGTCAAAATCTTGTGTGGAAAGGTAGGAAAATGAGAAAAACTTTGAAGTAAAAGAGTGTAAGTGACCCTGTAGAATAGCGTGCTATGTGGACGGTAGGAGAAGTTACAGTAGAAGACAAGAATATAGCTGAAACAGATATTTTAGCTAAGCTACAGAGAACTTTATCTGTGAGTGATAGATCACTAGCTGTTGATGCCTGACAGGTAGGAGATCAAGTGTACATGTTAGAGAGTGATTGATGCAAATGGCAAGATAGATGGACAGTAACTAGGTAAGTGGTTACACCAGTTTTAGCACGATAGTTCCCACTAAGTGAAGAAGTAAGAGAAACTTAGAAGGGATGAAATGCTACAGTGACTAGTTATCTCTGCTGTGAATGAGAGACGTAAGGATGAGGCTTCTGATTGACTAGCAGAGTGGAGGACCATTTAGTTCAGAAACTGAAAACACTGGTGGGTAGAAAAAGGAGACCGTGTAGTCAGAGTCATACTAAATTTAAAAGCCATTTAAAGCATGCCAGTAGATGTAGCCAATTGAGCATTAAAATTGCAAGCCAACTTATTTGGAGCTATTTGTACTTAGGGGTGGTGAGAGCCACAGATTACCAGTGTGGAAGCAATCTTCCTTGCAGCATCAAAACTTTCCTCTGCCCTCCACTTACTACTTGGGATATCTCCATGCTTTGAGATTTAAATGCAATGGCAAAGCATCCATTCTATACCCACACCACTGTCACCCCTTCCTTCTTGTTTCCTGTAATGTCTCCCTTTCTTCTCTGAAGCCTCAAGCCTCAGCACTGCTGCATTGTTTGATAGATGAGCGATCCCACGTGATCTGTCCTTGTATCCTTTGCTCTAGGATCAGTTTCTATGATGATTTTAGATATTACTGAAGGTTGAAGATCTATGGCAGCAAGAAAAATTGTATAATCATTGTAATATATATATACATTATATATATGTATATATGAAAAAAGGAATTTCAGTTTTGTCTATAATTTTTTCAACATAATATTTTTATTGATTCTTTGGAAAATTCATATCATGAAGCCAAATCACACTCATTTTCCATGTCTGTCCCACCATTGGTTTGTCTGTAATTTTACATTTTTCCCTGGATATGACTTTGTACCTCAGCCAGGCATCCTCAGTCTAGTCCTCTTTCCTTCCTATCCTTGTTGGTTTCACCACTTTCCTGCCCTTACACTCTACCTGCCTTCACAGACTACATTCTTTTCCAGATGACTAAGGCTAAACTCATCAAGTTCCATCAAAATAGTCACCAAGTCAAGAAAGCATTTTATCTAATAGCACTACTTTCCAGTAATAATAATTGATCTAACGTATGATTCCTTGCCCTCTCACCATATTAGCAAGCAAAAGAATAGACAAGACAGACAAGAATGTGCTATTTTAGTAATTACATCCCATAAAGGTTCCAGATTTCGAGAAAACCCTGTGATCTCACTAGAAATGGAGAAGAAACAGAGAAAGCCCTAGGTGAGCTGACCCCATCTCTTGCCATTCTGCCTCCGTCTTGGAGGGAAGAACCTAAGTTTTAACTTCTATTTTAGACATAGCACAAGTCTCTTATGATCTTTCACAAAGAGATCAACCACAAGAGTACAGCCATTTCAATACACAAGTATCTGTTCAGGAAAACATTTTCCCATACTACAAGACTGTTTTGTAGTTTGATAGAGAACCATTGCATGATTGTCCATGTAGGGAAATAACCTTTGAAAAGCCACAGAGAAGAACCCACTTGCAGAGTGAATGACTTTGTTTACCTTCTTATGGCATTTGATAGATGTCGAAAGCTTCTGAGTCATACTTAGATAACTCTATGGCAATTTCTGTTCTGGTATGTTCCTGCTAAAGTAGGGCTTGTAGAGGAAAAGTAATCAAATGTTAGGAACGTGCTGAAAATTGTACTTTACACAGCTCTCCCCAGTCACAATGAACTGTGCCATGTAAATGACATTTGCAAATATTTTATTGAAGAATCCTATTTAAAATTAACTGAAAGTGTTTTCCACACACTTTTTTGAGATGCTACTCAACAACAGCCCATGAAACTAATTGTGAAGAACTGTCTTCAACCATCTGCTCTGGCTCAGTATCTCTCACTTATTTGAGGCATATATATGAAATAGTAGAGCTGTGCTGTGAGAGACAGAGGTGGGGATAAGCATGGAAAACAGCGGAAGAGAATTTTTAAACAGATAGGAAGACCTAATTCTTTTTGATAGGTCTTTACTCAGACTCAATCGTCATTTGCTTTAGCCCTTCCCTACCACTAACACTCTTAATTAAATCTATGTTATAGCCTAGTGGACTTTAACTTTGCTTAAAAAGAAGAAGAAGAAGAAAAGAAAAAAGGGTATTTAAAAAGAGAACCCTATAGATTGAAAGTATCTGCCTTATATCCTGGCTGTCGTACGAGTATCGTGAACATTCTGCAATTGTGCTTAGCCTTACACATTCTAGAGTCCCCTGCATTTTATATTTGTGCATTGCTGGATTCAGTGTTAATGTGTTATGTGAAATCGGGATTTTGCTTTGTTACCTTTGGAATGAAGTCAGAGCATGGGTGGGGCAGCAAGTGTTGCTCTGGTTTTCTGGACAGAGCATGATAGGAAAAAGTCACTTTCTACCCTTGACTACTGGCTAGCAAAGGCAAGGTGCTACCCTCTAAAATATTCAGTGAAAGAAAACTTTACTGTCTTTTCTTCAGATCAAATGAAGAATCCTAAAAGTAACATGATTTTTCAGCTCTCCTCTTGACTTTTGTGCCAAGACTATTCATGCCAAAGGGTTCACATTAGAACCAAAAGATGTAATTTTCTGTGACCAAAGAAAAAGTCACCACATGATCGCCATGTGTGGGCTTACGTATCCACATTCAAAAATTAGAAGTTTGAACTGAATCCTGCATGTGAATAGTTTGTTCCACTACAGTTTTAAAAATTCTTTCTAATATTTTGGTTAACACAATCCTAAGCATCTAAGCATAGAGCTAGTGGTTGTAAGTGGCTTTCAGGGAGACCAAATCCAGCCTGGATCTAAGGTCCTCAGCTTTCAGTCTCGCCATCACTCCTAAATACTACAGATGTGTTTCCCACACTTCAGCAATGCCAAAGGACACAGATTTTTATTTCTTAAAGACCTATTTTTAATTTATTTTTCAAACACCAGCTTTTGCACCTCACCCCCACGGAATTCACACATTCTTAAAATGAAGGTGTGTGTCTTGAGTCGATTCCTTTCCTAATATGTGGAACTTTATTAAACTACTGTGGTTTTGCTGTTGTTCTTTCTTTTTTTTTAAGCAAATACCATTTGTCAGAGTTTTAGGAGACAATGCATCTTTGTAAGTAAATTAAATTGAATATTGTTCATCACTGTGTGATTAGAATAATCATCCTGTATTATCTTCAGTTGTCTTAAGGTGAACTCTATGTCATCTCATACTAATTGATTACATGAATTATTTGACCTGGAATTCATAAAATTTCTCACATGAAGGCACTATTGCCTTACCATTTCCAAAAGGGAAGAACTAAGTATTAGAAGTTTTAGACTATTTCTGCTCATAGCACAGTTAAAAAAGGTAAATTCAAGAGTTAACCCAAGACTGCTATATGTATTAATTCCTGTTTACATTCCTATTCTGCTTTGAGTATTGTAGTTCATGTGTTCAGCAGTAGAGAGTCTTAAAGTCACTGTATTATCTTCCTGTTACTCAGAAGTTCTAAATTGTGACTGCAATTTTGCTTAGATTTCATTAAATGGTAATATCCAAACCAAATTAGCCAGCATATTCAAGTGGACTAGGCTCAATTTAATATTTATCTATTGAGGGCTCTAGAGAATGAAGTAAACTAAGAGGTGTGAGGTTTATTAAAATTGGTAAGATACCATTGCTATGATCACATATTAAATAAGTTTGAAATAGAATATCTATAACTTAAATATAAATTGCATGATAATGAGAGAACTAGAGACCAAAACTTACAGATTTATAAGAATGATGCCTAGTACCTGTAAATGTTTTGATTTGCTTTAAAGATAGGATGTCATTTTGACAAGCAGAGATATTTAGGAGGTGGCTACCCAGACTGAGGAAACAGAAAGAACAAAGTAGAGACCCAGAATATTTTGGGGAGCAAAAATAGAATTGATCACCATAGAGTGATGACAATGGAACATGGAACATAAGGGGATAGGTTATCTGATATTACTGGACCATCTATGCTTGCTAATTGGTACTTAGAGGAGTTAGACTCCTATCCTTACATACATATGGAGAAGGTATATTTGCTTGAGTACTGCATCTCAAGAAGATAGCTCAGATCCTTGAGAAAAAACATATGGGGCTATAAAACTGGTAAGAGTAGATTACATTTTAAGAAGGGAGAGAAAGTTTGAATTTGCAAATCTCTCTAATGCTCTGAGAATAAGGAGGTCAAAGATGAGTTGAAAAAAAAATCGAGTCGAAAGTGTAGTGACTACTACAAAAGGAGCATAAAGGTCATCTTGTAGAGTAACTTTACAGCTAAAATGAATGCCTTAATTGTGCTTTATGCATCAATAAAATTTATGAGAAAAATTAAAGCACAATAAGGTAGAAAACAAAGAACAAGGAAAATGGGTCTAGAGAAACTTAAAGGAAGATTTTATGACTAAGTTTAATCAGAGTTGTATTAAAGGGAAATGAATGGTCAGATCAGAACTAGACCTTAGTGAAGAAAATAAATCAGATGTGGAGGTTGGCTAAAGAAAGGAAAAACTGATGCTACACTCACTTCCACCAGTTCAAAGGTGGAAACAAGAGGTGCTGGGAAGAAAAATCTGAGTAAGAGATCTTAGGATAGAGTAACGTCTGGTTACTGAATCCCAACCAACAGTCTCATTGTGAGGTAGAAAATTCCAGGTTGCTGTTGTATTCCCAACTGGGCAAACATGGGGAAGGTGACCGTAATTACTGAGCTGCTGTAAAATGTAGGGACTTTGTTTATACATTACATACACTGTGTCCATTCAACCCTCTGTACAGCCTACCAACCCAGGTATCAGTAGCTGTACACTGTGGCTATAGTTATAATCACAGCATTTGGAAGGCAGAGGGATGATATTATTGAACTGTGGCCAACCTGGGCTAAAGGTTGAGAAGTTAATCTAAAAAACCAATAAGAAGAAGAACACAAATGAAATACAAGTTAAAAAGCAAAAGTAAGAAGAGAAGTGGAGGAAATGGAAAGTAGGTAATAGTGACTCTATTAGCGATAAAAATTTGAGACTAGACTTCTAGTACCTTGACTCATTTTTTTTTCATAACAAATGTCCTGTAATTAGGGCTTGAGAGATGATCAGTTATTAAAACCCCTGAATGTTCTTTTAGAGAACTTGAGTTTGATCCTCAGTACCCACAGCAACTCACACCCATCTGAAACTCCAGTTCCAGGGAATCCTGACATCCTCTTCTAATCTCTTCAGGTACTGCATGCATGTGGTACTCACACACTTCTGCAGCCAAAACACCCCCATATATATAAAATAAAAATAAGCAATACTTTTTAAATGCCATAATTAACAAATTAAGGTCATTATATGAGTCTGTTTAACCCCCCACTTCTGCCACTATTCTTGCAAATCTGTACACCTAAGCACTAAATGTGTGTTAATATAGTATGCGTTTACACTGGGAAGCAAGTGCTGGGAAGGAAAACACATTTTAAAGTTGGGGTGGGTGAAGCCATGAGGAAAGGAGATCTGAAGTGAGTGACGTGGGATTCTGGCTTGGGGGTTACTGGAGATTACTTACACATAATAACAGAATAGGAAGGAAACTTCGAGATGGCTGAGTTCAGTCTTTTTTTTTTGCCTTGTATCCACTTCCTATTTAACATTTTCTGACTTAGTAAGAAAATTGAGACCCAAGTGACTACTAAAGTGATTGTCCCAGGTCTTAGAACCAATAGACACCATGATAAGGTTAAAATCCATATTACTCAGCTATAAAAAACAATGACTTTATGAAATTCATAGGCAAATGGAGGGAACTGGAAAATATCATCCTGGATGAGGTGATCCAATCACAGAAAAACACACATGGTATGCACTCATTGATAAGTGGCTATTAGCCCAAATGCTTGAATTACCCTAGATGCACAGAACACATGAAACTCAAGACGGATGACCAAAATGCAGATGCTTCACTCCTTCTTTAAAAGGGGAACAAGAATACCCTTGGCAGGGAATAGGGAGGCAAAGTTTAGAACAGAGGCAGAAGGAACACCCATTCAGAGCCTGCCCCACATGTGGCCCATACATATACAGCCACCCAATTAGACAAGATGGATGAAGCAAAGAAGTGCAGGCAGACAGAAGCCGGATGTAGATCTCTCCTGAGAGACACAGCCAGAATACAGCAAATACAGAGGCGAATGCCAGCAGCAAACCACTGAACTGAGAACAGGACCCCTGTTGAAGGAATCTTAGAGAGGACTGAAAGAGCTTGAAGGGGCTTGAGACCCCATATGAACAACAATGCCAAGCAACCAGAGCTTCCAGGGACTAAGCCAATACCCAAAGACTATACATGGACTGACCCTGGACTCCAACCTCATAGGTAGCAATGAATAGCCTAGTAAGAGCACCAGTGGAAGGGGAAGTCCTTGGTCCTGCCAAGACTGAACCCCCAGTGAATGTGATTCTTGGGGGGGAGGATGGTAATGGGAGGGAGGATGGGGAGGGGAACACCCATATAGAAGGCGAGGGGGAGGGGTTATGGGGATGTTGGCCTTGAAACTGGGAAGGGGAATAACAATCGAAATGTAAATAAGAAATACTCAAGTTAATAAATATGGAAAAAAAATCCAAGTCTCTAGGTTCTAGAACAAAGTCTCCTCAACACCCCATGGAAGTACTTTGGCCAGAAAAGGAACAAAAAGTTCAGGGAAAGCCAGAAAGCATCATGGTAAGAAAGCATCAGGAAGGGATAAGCTAGTTGTCAATCTGCACAGAATAGAGTGTTCTGGATGTCTTCCTTCTGCATGGGGCCTGATGACTGGTGCATCCATTTTCTCAGGACACCTTCTCTGGGCTCTCTAGCTCTGTGCCATGCAGCTAGCCGACGTATCTCTTTTGTCCACTGGGAACACAACCAAGCGCTAAGCCTCCTGTTGTTCTATTTACAGTTTATTGTCTGGAAGCTATTCAGCAACACCATCAGACTTCTTAGCAGCATTTCGGAGCCAAGAAAAGCCTTACCAAGTGGCTGAGTCTAAGAATGGCTCCAAGTCAGCTGCAAAGTGATATGAGGCAGCACTAACCACGTGATGAGCAGCTCGTTGTAACTACCCCTATCCAGGACTTGACCTCAGATAAATCAGTAGAGACACTAGTAATAGATTTTCTATTCAGCAGCACAATGGTGTTTCCTCAGTTACATATGTCTAAGGTAAAGAAAATTAATGGTGTTGTGGAAAAGCACTGGATTCATTTCATATATGAATGTTATTAGGATTGCAGCATTAGTTCTAAATATATTTTAAGAAATTAAGGTTAGAACAATGGGATAATTTACTTTGATACTGAAGCCAGTGCTGGGGTCAATTCATATGCTAGATTTTTTTATTATTTTGGACCAATGTAAAAAGACAATAAACGGAGTTCCAGAAAGTTATCATTCTCCAGCTCTGAGCTTGGCAATCTGGAACATGTTTATAGTGACATTGCTAAAATGCAGATTTCTGGATGCCTCCCTCAGAGACGGATTCAATAGTCTGTGACTCAAAGACTGCCAACTTTAAGACTCCAGTGAGCCGTCGTAATGTCATTATTCACTTTGAGTATCATTGCTCATGACTCTAGGCAAGCTGTACTTAAGCCTGTCATTAAGTCTAGGGAGAGCCTATCTCCAGACCTACAAGGGCCTTCTGTAGACTCAGATAGTTCTCCCATGAACTGAAGTCATAATTCCTTTCCTAGTAAGATCCCAATTTAAGTTCCTCTTGTTGTGTCCATCACTCAGGAGAAAACTCATATAAGTGATTTCTAAAACTCAACCAGTTTTTATTGGCACTATCTCTCGTATGCCACTCAGCTTGATCTGGGGGTTATTATGAAGATATAAGCACAAGGAAATGGTTCCTCCAAGGAATCTTTGTACCTTTCTTTGTACTCTCATGTCAGTAGCTTAGTAAATTCCAGGCTCACTCTTCTTCACTAGGATGGGGTGGGCCACAAAGTGTTCTTATTAGTGAAAACATCTCACCTTAAGACTTTGTGATTTAAAGTGACTTCAGCATGGATCTGCTGTGCTATGGAAGGAAGGATTATCTGTAAAAATCTTTGATTTAACAACATTAACCTAAGAAAATTTGAAAGCAGAGTATGCATAAGTACTCTTCCTCTTCCATTCAACTGATGGTATGCAGGCAAACATGGACACCTTAAATTATCTGTGTCAGCAAAGTCAAAGACTGCAAGGGATTCCAAGCTATTGGGAAGTCAGATCTAATCAATTTATATTACGTGGATATTTATGGATAAGAGATAAGTACAGATATGGCGAAAGACAGTATGGCATGTGATAGAGAGAGGCATAGTTTAGGAAGACTTGCCAGATCCCATTTTTTTTTCTTATGTGGAATTTCTGGGGCAATTAAGTTCAATGTGTAAAAGGGATTAGCCTAGTGTGTAACTCTAAGTCTCTCTAGAGTATGATGTATAGAGACAGACATATAGCTATAGATTGTATAGATATAGATGTATAAAATTATATAGATGACAGAGATAGAGGGATAGATATCACAAAACACTCAGAGAAAGTTGATGGGATGCAGAAAGAATGAAGAAGATAAGTGTCCAGGAAGCATGGCTATTTCATCAAGAAGATTATAGTACAGCTGGTGGGTACTTCATTCTGCAAGTAAGGTGTTAGGGAGATTTATTCAGGATTATATTTATTTTGAAGCTATGACCAGTACAAAGCAAGCTATATTCGATTTACAAGAACCATATCTGACTCTCTCAGGTCACACTATGAGTCATGAAGAAGACTTCTCCAGGCTTTCAGCACAGCTTGTTCTTTCTACTTAATGTGGACAGGCCTCCTGAAGTGGGTCACAAGCCCATTCAGTTGAAAATTCATCCAAGGTGTGACAAATTCATTCTAGCAAGAACCAAATTTTAAACTGTAGTGTGAAAGGGTAAAGAAATTCTATAATTATCCTTTAGAGAATATTTCTCAGTTTTCAATATGTAGTTGAAGATGCTGGGGTTTTTACTTGCTGCAGTAAGGGAGAACATGTCTCAGGAGGGTCCTCGTGACACCCACTAAGAGAATGTAGGCACCCACTACAGAATAGGGCCCTGGGTGGGCAGTTAGGGAAGAATTAAAAAGGTTTATATCTAGCCTTGTTGCATTTTATTATGCTGTGTGTCTTAGGATTTGCATTACTGTAAAGAGACACCCTAACCAAGACAACTCATAAGTACAACATTCATTGGGGCTGGCTTACCGGTCCAAACATCCAATCCATTATCATCAAGGTGGGAACATGGCAGCATCCAGGCAGACATGGTACAGGATGAGCTAAGAGTACTACATCTTCATCTGATGGCTGCAGTCTTAAAGCCCATGCCCACAGTGACACATTTCCTCCAACAATGCCACACCTACTCCAACAAGTCCACACTTCCAAATAGTGCCACTTCCCATGCCAAGCATATTCAAACCACCACATTCCACTCCTTGGACCACATAGACTTGTTCAAATGCATGAGCCTAATGGGACCACACATCCACACATAGCCATAGCATAATGAAAACAAAAACAAAAACAAATAGCAAAACAAAACCACATTATGTCCAATTTCAAAAGTCTCGTCTGATAGTCTCAAAAACTGTGTGAAAAACTCTCCGTGTCTAATGTCCAAAATTCAAAGTGGACTGGGCTGAGATTCATTAAATCTGGCATCTTTAACATCTTCCCTTTTTTTTTTTTTTTACAGTACTTGTAATCAAGACAGAAACCAAGCTGGGCAAACTCCTTTGAGTTCTGAAACTCTCCTGTTATGTCAAGTCTAATGTTCTGTTTATGTAGGGTATAAATGGTTTTTCAAAACTTCGTACTCTTAAATCCCAACTCCCTTTTTCATCTTCCCTCCCCCCATGGACTGCAAACAAACTTTCACTTTCTCCTGGGCCAAGGTTCCCTTCCACTGTGCTCTTAGCAGGATATTCATTGCCCTATGAGGTATCCAGGGTCAGTCCATATATAGTCTTTTTTTTTTTTTTTATTTTTTTTTTTAAACTGGCATTTCTTTATATACATTTCAGGTTTCCAAGGAAACATCCCCTTCCTCCCCCTTCACTTGTAGGGTGTTCTTCCCCACCCTCCCCCATTGTTCCAATGTCTGGGGATCTACTTACAGGTTTCCAAAACCTTAACTTCTGGGCTCCTCTAACAGGCTTCTGGGTCAATTCTCCAGCACCACCCTCTGTAGCACTCTAGGCTCTGGTTGACTCCACTCCACTGCCTCTGCTGTTCTTGGTGGTCATCCCATGGTACTGGCATCTCCAATATACTGAGGTCTTCTGCAGCAACTAGACTTTACCAATAGCCTCTCTTCATGGTGCCAAGCCTCATCTTCTTTGCATGACACCTTTAGTCCTGGGCCATCAACTGCAATGAGGCTGCACCTTCACCAATGACCTTTCCTTGCCTTTCACAGTGCCAAGCCTCAGCTACTCTTCATGACTCCTTCAAGCCTTCAAAACCAGTACCACGTGGGTGACTCTAACACATTACCATGTACAGCTGCAGCGTGAGGTTCAATCTTGGCTATCTGTGGCTTCTTTGTATTCTCAGAAAATACTTCCCAGAAGATTTCACCTCAGTGATGTTGTTCTCTTAGTCACTGCTAATTTCTTAGCTCCAGTTAACCAGCATCAATTGTTTCAGTAGTCCCTTCTATTCTGGACTCTTTAAAAAAAGCCACATGGCCAAAGCTGCCTAGTTTTGCTGCTTTCTGGGGCTGGAACACAGTATCCTTGTTATATTACGTTATCATCAGATTTCTGTTTTCCAATAGTTTCCTTCCCCACCTAAGCTTGACTGTCCTGGAACTTGCTCTGTGGACTAACCTTGAACTCAGAGATCTGCATGGCTCTGTCTTCTGAATACTAGGATTAAAGGTGTTTACCAGTACTTCTGGGCCTAAGCTTTTCTTTACCTGGAATTTGCTCTGTACCAGGCTGGGCTTGAACTCAGAGATCTGCTTGCCTCTATCTCCTGGGATTAAAAGGCTGCACTATCATGCTTGGACATAAACTTAGCTGGGTGGGATCTTGCCCCAAATTCACTACTTCCTTAATCTGTTTATCTTCTCCAATATAGGATTTTAGCTCCACTAATCTTCCTGGTGCCCCTCTACTACTTGAACCATAAATTTTGTATTTTTCCTTTCTCCCTTTGCTCCTTTTCAATAAAAGGCTCTTTATAAGAGTGAATTTTAATAATAATCACACAACCAAACTTATGCCAGGCTGTTTTGAGACTTCCTTTGTCAAAGCAATTAATATAAACTCCTTTAGCCTCAGGTAGACTCTTCAGACAAGGACAAAAAGCAGCCACGCTCTTCACAAAAATGCCACAACAGTCTCTTGGCCACATATTAAAATGCTTCTTCTCTGAAACCTCTAGAGTCAGGCTTCCACAGTTCAAAGCATCCTCAGCAACAAAGTCTTCCATATTACCACTAGGTTGGCCCATTAAGCCATACTTAAAGCATTTCACTGCATTTCAAAACCAAAGTCCCCAAATCTACATTCTTCCAAGCAAAAGCATGGTCGGGCCCACTGCAGCAATACCCCAGTCCTTGGTACTAACTTCTGTCTTAGGGTTTGCATTGCTGTGAAAAGACACCATGACCAAGGCAACTCTTATAAGGACAACATTTAATTGAGGTTGGCTTACAGGATTAGGGGTTCTGTTTATTATTATCAAGGCAGGAACATAGCAGCACCCAGGCAGGCATGGTGTACGATGAGCTGAGAGCTCAATATCTTGTTCTGAAGGCAAACAGGAGGAGACTGGCTTGCAGGCAGCTAGGACCAGGGTCTTAAAGCTGACACCCACAATGACATACTTCCTCCACCAAGGCCATATCTACTCCAACAAGGCCACATCTACTAATAGTGCCACACCCTGGGCCAAGTATATTCAAACCACCAGACTTTGTCAAGTTGATATCCCTGGGAAGCCTGCTTTTTGCTGAAGGGAAAAGGAAGAGCAGTGGATCTGGCAAAGAGGAGAGATGTGGAGGGTAGAGACTGAAAGGAGGCAAGGGAGGAGAGTCTAAGGTCAGGATGTACTATATGAGAGAAGAATGGATTAAAAAAGAAAAAAGAAAGATAATACAGGCTTTCCCTAGGTCAGTGCTGTTGGAAAGCAAGGACAATTCCTTATCTGCGTATCTCAATAAATCTTATCTTTACACCAGAATACAATGAAACTGACAGTGAAGTCAGAGACACTCATGTTGGTCAAGAGAACTGGATATTTAGTTATTTGCTTATGGCATACAGACCTCGCTTTGTTCTTAAATAAAACAGGTTAGAAAAATCTTCTGTTGTCATGACCCCAGAGTGACCTTGTCTAAGGATGGTATTCTGAGAGACTGTTTTTGTATAAGAAAAGCGTAATGCAACCTATTTGAGCCACTGTCCAGCTGTCAGGGGCTGCTGCTCTCTGCTTCTGCTGCTTTCATTTGGCCTGGAAGTTTTACTGTGAGTGAGGTTTCCTTTGGACTTTTGTTTTTGTGGTTCTCTTTCTGCTTGAAGCAACCGGGGCTAGGTTTGTTCCAAAAGCCTAGACCACTCTGATAATAAAGGAAATCAGAGTTAATTTATACCCTAGACCATGGATTGCCTACATAAAATGCAAGCTCTTCAAGTTGAAGCATATTGACAATCAATTTCACCATTTCTATGATCCAAAGTCTATCCATACTCTTTGGACGACTATGGAAATTAATTTTGAAGACATATGGAACTCTTGGGTGGTGGAGATGGAAAGCTGGATACGAGGGAAAATGTGAACACAAGGTTCTTTGTAAGAGAACCTCCTGACCTTTTAGAACTTAAGAGCATGCTCTTTAAGGTTTCTCAACTCTCCAGGGGTACAAAAAGGCAGAGGATGGAAGGGAAATGCATCAAATTTTTATGAGACCCAGGTAGTTCATGCTAACCATGCTCCTACATGCTGTCATAATTTAATTCAGTTGTTTTGCCACCCTGTTTGCCAAATATGAGGAAATATTAGGGGGCGAATGGATGTCTTACTATTGTTATATTCAGATATGCTGAGTGTTCTTAGTAGTACACACAACTGTGGGTGATTGACCTACTTTTTTTTTAACCCCTTTGGTTTTCTGAGACACAGTTTTTTCTTGTAGCCCTGCCTATCCTAGAACCCCCTCTATAGTTCTAGGCCTTGAACTCACAGAACTTGCCTGCCTCTCTGCCTCTGTTAGAATGAAAGATGTGGACCACCACTGCCCCATCCTGATCTGCTTTTTAAAAATGTAAGCATTTAATTGAGTGAGGTGAAAGGAGCCAAATCTTTGTTGCCAAAAGAGGAGACAATTAGGAGATACTCGCAACAGCCCCACTAGTGAAGGCTCACGCAAGTGCTAATAGCACTCCAGGCAAGAAGAATTCTACTTTGAACTCACTAGACTGAGAACTCGTTATTTTCTAAAATAACTTCAATGTAGAACATAATAATAAAGCAGAAATATGAAAACTTTTCCAAAATATCTGAGCTTGGAGAATTTTAGAAGAAAACATCACACATGTTGTCTACAGACTTTAACATCTGGCTTCATTGATCAGAGTACAGATTTTCTAGCTTTTGTGCTGTCTGTGATTGTAGCCTATTGTTAATTAACTTATTTTAAAGTACTAAAAATAATTAGGCAAGAATAGCTAGGGAGTTACTTTTTGTAACTGACTTAAAAAATCACTAGCAGAGCTTAAAATTTTGCTTTAAAATATTTTCTCCTCCTATCCCCCTCCCCCTCAACACTTACATCCCTTGTGGTCTCAGCTGTGAAAAGCTGAACAGCTCACAGGTTGTTACAGAGGCTGTGACGTCCTGTCTGAGAAGAGCAGTGGGAGGCAACACGAATGGAATGTGTGATTTCATTAGCAAATGTTCAAAGCACAGGGTGGCCTTTGGAAATGCATGTGACATCCAGACAGTATGGACCACTAGGTCCACTGTGCAGCTGTGTTTTGTTGGAACTCTACATAGGAAAGACCTTGCCTATATTATTGAACTGAGGCTTAAAAACAACCCAGATCAGAAAGTGACATCTAGTACCGTCAGTAGTGATTTGTAAGCACAGATCTTTCCATTGTGTGGTTAGTTTTTGCAGGATTTTCTCCAGGTTGTTTGTTCAAATAAAGCACATATAATAATGTAACATATGCCGAATAACGTTGTGGCAGCTTAGCGGAGGTTCAGAGTTCAATATAAATTCACTAGTCACAGAAACCATATGGAAATTTAAAAGGTAAGATGGCCCTGTGTCTCAGTGACCTGGCAAGTTCATTTTATTCTTGTCTCACACTTACTAGTTGGTCCTTAAAGGATCACATAATGAAACTTGACTCTGTCACCATCAGGGGCAGCAGATGGCCACAGGCATTTCTGTCTGGTCTTATTTGGCCGGAGGATTTTACTCACCCGCGTGTGTGCGCACACACACATAATTCACTGCAGTTGTATGCTTACTCTTCAATGCTTCACCTACAGTCAAGTAGCCCCCAAAATAAGATAGAGCTGAGGACTCGTCTCTTTAAGCTGAAGATACTCTTTAATGCTGTGAACCATAAGCTGGAGCATTCTGATGCTTTGATTGCGCAAGGTATGTGGGGAAACAAAAACCTGTTTCATTCTCTACTCCCAGTCTCACAGGGTCTTGGGACTGAACGTGTGTGTGTGTGTGTGTGTGTGTGTGTGTGTGTGTGTGTGTGTGTGTGTGTGTGTGTGTGTGTAAATGTTAGAAGGGGTAAGAGATGTAATGAAAACAAGAATTGAACTGTCTTCTTTCAACACCTACACAGTTACATTTCTTTCTTACAGCTCACGAAGAGAATATAAATTTCCCATGAACTGTGTCCCTGTCTTCCAGTTGAAGGCAGAGATATCTGGATCCCTACTACATTCATGCTCTAGAAGAAACATTCATACTCTTTTTATCTTGCTCTGAATATTAGCTTTCCAGTTAGTAAGTTTCACAGAGAACTTCACTGGTGTAGAAGGAAGCAGTCATGAAAGTTACATTTTTCTTTCAACACTCTGTAGTTTATCTCTCTGATATTTTCAGCATCTCCTCTGTCTATGACTCCTGTTAAAAATCTACACAGAACTCATTGGCGGGGGACAAGGGAGTGGAGAAAGTCATACAGTCACTTGGTGACTAAGATGGCATTTATGCTATGACTTAGAGAATTATAATTTCTCCTTTTTAGAGTAGGATGCACCCCCTGGATGCCTCAGGATATCTAAGGACAAAATGAAAAATCTACTCATGCAGTAAGTGACCAGTCAGAAAGCCAGACAATGTTAAGGATGTGCTACGTACTTATAGGAGGAACAAGAGAGGAATGATGTCATTTCCTTATAAAATTTTGCCTCAGAATCTTTGTCCTTGTGCTATATGACAATACCTTTGATATGTGAAGTTTATAAAAGAGAAACAGTTATAGAATAGCATAAGACAGATATTGGAACTGAGTATTAAAATTGTAACTTGTAGATGAGATATTCTGTAAGGACTCAATATACAGATGATATATCTTCATATCACGATACATTTATATTTTGACCTCTCCTGCTACTTTTCTTTCTTTAAAACATGTTGGTTTTTGCTCTTAAATATTTGAACACTTAATATAAAGTATTTCCCTTCTCCAAATGTTCTTATCCAATCATTGGCCACCAGAAATCATATTTTAAAGTATCTTTTTCTGAGCTGGAGAGGTGGTTCATAGAATCAAGTGCTTAAATTCAGGTTCTCAGAACCCACAGTAAAAGCCCATGTGCATTGTGGTGGTATACAGTTGTAGTCCCAGTGTTGAGAGGGAGACACAAGAGGACCCTGGAAAGTTTGCTGATCAGTCAAGCTGGAGGACTAAGATCCGTAATAGACTTTATCTCAAAATAAAACTGGAGAGTGATAAGAAAGACACCCAATGTGAACCTCTGGCTGTCCACATATACATCCATGTTTGTTCATACATGTCTACACACATTTTCACAGCCACACGAACAAGCACAACACACACACACACACACACACACACACGTGCATGCACACACTTACTTTTCCTTGTGGTTAAAAAAATGGAGCCTGGTTTTGAAAACATTTCTAGATAAAAATATCCAAGCTGTACAATGTGCAGGATGTCCATGAATGTCTGAAAAGTCCACCTGGATACATAGCACTTTGTGTGCTTATTGGTGACAGCCTACATAAAGGAAGCAAAAACATAGCCATTCTATAAAAATGTTTTCAACCACAAAGTCTATTAAATCCCCTGAAAATCTGATGACGTTATGCCGCATATTCTGTTTTAGCAATCTGAAGTGGAAAAAATATGCTTTAGCCTTGTCATTCATGTTGCATCATTTCTGTTCTAAAATGTATTCCTTGGTTGTTAACAGCATACATTAAACGAAGTAAATGTTCTCCTATTGAGTTCACATGACACTCACGGAGTCACTGTTGGAACTTCTGAAAGACAGCTGAGAAGATACTTTTGACAAGTATAGTTGGCCTCTATGCCGATTTTTGCTCTCCGCTTTCCAGGTTTGCTGTGAGAAGGGACAGGTTTCCAACAACTTGACAAACACAGTAGTGTTGGCTGTCCCTGCTCCTCTGGCCCCAGCTGTCTCTAAGATCTAATGATACAGGGTTGGAAAAGCACCTTTCTCTGAGCAGCATACACATTTTGTGTTGCTTTAATTTCCCTGCCAACTAGATGTTTAAGATGTCAAGTGTATCTCCAGGCAACCTCTGTGACAATTTAGTATTCTTTGGTAAAGGAGCCTAAAGCAAAGAGACATCCTAAGTGTCCAAAGAATAACATGGACAAAAGGGGCTACTCCTTCATTAGCAGAGAAAAATTGCTGTAGATACTTATGCTTATGGACACCTAGGGCATGTTAATATTAGCATTGACTGTAGTTTAAGACACTAGGGTTGGGTCATCAGGATTCTTGGCCTAGAACAGGCTCTCAGTCTCAGCAATGTCATTCTGGATGATGCAGTTTGTTGTGGGAACTGTATCATGCATGGCGGGATGTTCTGCATCATCTGTGGCCTCTGGTCAGTAGATTCAAGAAGACCTTTTCCTCAAATCATGACAGTGAGTAAAAGTCTTCAGATACTGCAAATGCCCTCTACCCTGAGGGAGGTACACAGACTGAGATCTGCCTCTCAGTCAAAGATCAGTTACTTGGTTTTGTTCCCAAGAGTTTGTTTTCTTTGCCTGTGAACTAGATAGAGCCATGCACCCAAGGCTTGGGGAAAAAGAAGACTTAGCCGTGTGGCTTGTTTTCTGCTTAAACAACTCTGACAGAACTCACACATTTTTAGTGTCTGCTGACACCTTTGCATTAGTCATCTTTGGAATTTACTCATCTCTCTGGGTGGTGCTGTAGCAATTTTTGAAGACTCTTAGTGGGGGTGGAGGACATCTTTATCCTTTCAAAATGAGTTGGTTTTTTGAAGCAACCTAAACTCATTCAGAGTCAAGTTCAGGAAATAAGGTGAGTGTGCAAAGCAGATGACAGAGAGAAAAATCCAAGCAGCACAGTAATGAGATCAATTTTTTCCTGCGAGCCCCATGAACAGACCTTGAAGTTGATTTTAGTAGGGGAGTCATGGCAAGACTTTAGTCATCCTGTCAGGAACGGGATAAATGAGCAACCATCTTCACGAGCAACAGTCTGAATGATCGCTCACTTTCAGTTTGTAAGTTTGTGGTATAAGTTATGAAAAAATCCTTCTATTTTAGAGCCATATTTACCAAAATAAGAAAGCAAGAAAAATAAATTCTAGGTTCTTCAAAAATGTCTTTCCCTGTTTATCCTAATGATTATTTGCATAACTTGGGTCAGTTTCTATACACAGAGTTTTCCTATATGCTGCAATTTTCCTTGCTTCAAAAGCGCTGGAACATAGTTACTGTTCTTCTTAGAGACTTCTTGGGGGATCTCCAGTGGATCTGGATCACAACATGATCTTAATGGCAGATCATATCTGAGAACTGTAGATAGAGTGCAGCAGGATACTGGAAAACAAGAGTGACCTTCCCGTTGTTAACCTCTAAATGGCTCTAATAGTCATCGTTTCCTTTATAGTATGAAGATCATGTATTACAGATGCCAATAAAAGTAGTAGAATTACAGGTTCAAAGACTTACATATCTTAAGTGAGAATTAAAATTAATACCTGACAAATTCATACTTGGTGATCAAATAATAATAATAATAATAATAATAATAATAATAATAATAAATTTAATTAATTAAATTTTTCTAAAATTCAATCTCTAGTGTTTTTCTGATTACCATATTATAATATTTTAAGGAGAAAAGATTATCTGCAACGAACAGATGATTTAGATACTTGTCCTTCAAGAAACTGTTGGTAAGGTATATTAACTGGATAATGTTGACAGGTAATGGGAGAAGTGAGCTTTCTTCATATTCCTAGTGTTTAAGTCCATGAACCACCCTAACATCTCAGGGTTTAATCAAGCTTGTCTATAAAAGCATGGTTGTCATAGCAAAACTGAAAACATGTCATTAAGTCACTAGTAAGATCCCTGTCACCATGGGTGACAATTTGGTGTGGCTGGTGTAATTGTGAAGTTAATTACTGCAGCTAATGGAGGGCTTTGGCATGTGTGACTTCATTCTGTCCTTCTGTGGGCCCTCCAGATCATAGTTTGGTGAGCTCTTACCACAGTAACCTGTCAACATGGACATAGACAAGAGGGCCATGTATCTGATCTCTTGAGAGTCACTGCTAAGAAGGCTTCAGTGTCAAACATGATACTCCCCATAGAGACAGCTATTCTCATTTTTATTAAATAGATCCATACCCATAATTTGAAAATATTACTTTTGATAAAAATCATAATATTTGTATTAATTAATAGGCAAAAGAAATGCCTTCAAAGACGATTGATAATAACTGCACCTGGCAACTGTCAATACTTAAGCTTTTACATCTACACATGCAATATGATACGCCAAAATCATCTTGTAAAATTTCTTCTGGAAACAAAGTGTCTTGTGATCACAACCATTTTCCCCCTACTCTCATAAAGCCAGTTTTAGCAGGAACATCTATGGTTGCTGTAAATTACTGAGGGACATCAAGTTTTCCATGTTTTTTATTATTACTTGTCATTATCATAATCATCACCACCACCATCGTCATGATCATTGTGTGTATATGCATATGAGGTATGTGTCTAAATATGAGTACATACACGCTGGTGTGCTCATATGTCACAGCTAGCATGTGGACGTTAGAGGACATTTCTATATTGTTTCTCTCTTTCTAATGTGGATTCTAAGATTCAAACAAAACATATTAAGTGTGCTTACGAACTAAGCCTACATTTTTTTGAAGATGTGATCGAATAGCACAATGATCTCATATAAATTAAGAAGCCAAAGAAACCCTTTGGTATGAAATTAAAATAAGTGGTCTCTGATATTTGTTGAGAAAAATTTTCTTCTTCTTCTGATGTTACATGTACCAAATCTCAGCATGAACACTGTTCTCCTGCACCTTTTCAGGCTGAACCAGAGTCCTGTTTTATGTGGTTCCTCCTGTTGTGACTCTTAGGTAGGGTAGAAAACAAAATATTAGATAAATAAAACAATGCTTCTTTCCTTTGAATGTATTCTAGATCAATATATTTGAGGGGGGAAAACAGTCTTTTACTTCCCATAGCTGGTACCGAGATTCTCTTCAGAAGTAACTGGAAAAGGTTTTGGGGTGAAATATGGGCAGCTACTGGCAACCTCAGGCTCAGGTAAGATACAAGTAAAGGTTGTAACCTTGGTTTTAAACGGAAACATGGAAGTTGGAGTAGAAATGAGCTATAACATCATCACTTCAGATAAGATGATCAAGCAAAGCAGGTATGTTTTAGAATGTTAAAATAGAAGTGTAATTTTAAGTGGCATATAATTCTTTGTGATTGTTCATTTTAAAACAACATCTAAAGACTAGAGTACCATTTATATCACATAACCCAATTTTGACTGAGGAGAAGTGATGCATCAGGACTCCATATGTATTCTTTTCCTCTGTCATAGTTCTGAGAGACTCTTCCTTTTCTACTCTTAGTAGAATGAGACCTGGCAGCAGTCCAGTGTTACAGGAAGGAAGACATTACAGTACAGTGAACCTTTCTTGGAATAATCATAGCTATATGATTATTGGGATATCCGAAGTATGACAGGAGCCTGATATGGATATCTCTTGAGAGGCTCTGCCACTGCCTTACTGATACAGATGAGGATGCTTGCAGCTAACCATTGGACTGAACTCATGGACCCCAAAGCAGGAGTTAGGGAAAGGAGTGAAGGAGCTGAAGGGGTTTGCAACCCCAGAGGAAGAACAACAATATCAACCAACCAGACCACTCAAAGCTCCCATGGGCTAAACCATGAGCCAACGAGTACGCACAGAGGGACCCATGGCTCCAGCTGCATATATAACAGAGGATGACCTTTTCAAGAATCAATGGGAGGAAAGGCCCTTGGTTCTGTAAAGACTCGATGCCTCAGTGTAGGGGAATGCTAGGGCAGTTTGGCGAGAGTGGGTGGGTGGGCAAATGGGAGAGCACCCTTGTAGAGGCAGGGAAGGGGGGTTCAGAGGGGAAACTGGGAAGAAGGATCACAAATGAAATGTAAATAAACAAAAAAAACCCAATAAAAATTAAAGTAAAAAATAAAAAAAAGAAAAAGAAAGTTACCTTTCTGTTACTGAAATATGGCTTTTGAGATTTAGAGTAGGAGTATATTTTAGAGACAGAAAGGAGATGTATATCATAAACCCCTTCCTTGTATTTCCCATTAAAAAGCAGGAGCTTTATTGAGAAGAGTGGAGCATGAATGGAATGTGATATTTAAGGGTATAGTACATTGCATTTGTAATTATTCGAATTGCTGGGCAGTAGAATGAACAATTCCAAGTGGGATTATAGCACGTGGAAAGAGACAAGGGAAGGTCTCCCAGGCCAAATCCTCCAGGGAAACAAAAACTTCCTATATCTTTGCCCCTAGGATATAGCTAGATAATAAGTGGTTCACACACATTTGCCACTGAGAGACCGTGGTACCAACTGAGAGATCACATGATGAGGGATGGAAGTAAGCTCTAAGTAATAATGATTGAATAAGTAGCTACAGATTAGAAATATATTTTAATCATATTAATAAATATAAAATAAATACATAGGTTTAGAATCTTTAGAAATTTAATGCATGTTGTACAAAAACAAAGGAAAAGAGTTAGAGTCAAAATAGATATAGGTTCCTACCTCAGTCCCAATGTTACTATTCACTGAGATCACACGTTTTGGGTTTTATTCAGAGTGAGAGAGATTAATATATCAGTGGAAATATAGGAATTTCAAGAAGTTAGTTGGACATTCAGGCCATGGTGATCACAAAATTTTCTAGATACATACATCCTGTTTCCTACAGTGCAGAGTGGAATAGACTGCTAAGTTAGCTTAAAAGTTGTTATGGAAAAAAAGCAGAGGAAAGAAAGTAGAATTTTAAAAGAAATAGATGCAACTGTTGTGATCACCATTTGAAGTCTGGGTAGAAGAAAATTGGTAGAACAAAACAGAAGTTTGAAAGAAATAAGAAATGATGGAAGAAGAGTGATTTCTCACAAGCCAACATAGGCTATTGAAGGAAGAAAGGCATACCCGTGGTGTTGAAGATACAAAGATAAAAGAAATACAGTTTGTCTCTAGAGAAATTCAAGTTCCAGGGGAAGGAGAAGACAATTCAATAATAATTCAGATGTAGAGAAACATGAAGAAGTGCTGGGGCCCAGAGGGAAGCATTTATCAATCTTTTTACTTGCAAGTCCAAAGCTAGAACAAACTCAGAAGTAGAAGCATCCTCGGAAACTGCACACCCAAAAGGTGCTCGTTAGAAAACAACTTTATTTTATCACCTGCCAATTTGTTTATTATCTTCTTTTCTTAAATGAAACTCAGTGTCTACCACAAACCTCACTCAAGTCACCAGCTATATCACTCTGGTTGAGCCATGTGTCCCAGTGTTTGGATCAGAAAACATCTGGCATAGAGTCGATACTCATTAACTATTTGTCACATGAGTAAAATACTAATAAAACTATTGATCTTACATACAGCTTAGGGAAAAGTATATTTATTTAGAAACCTTGGCAGGAATTTATTTTCTCATGTTTGTCTTAAGCACTGAATGCTCAAAATACTGATTTTTGTCTAATGTTCTATCATGGAGCACTTTGATTCATAGAGAGCTCATTGTGTTGTGAGAATTATTCAAAACTCCCCTTAAATCTCCTCAGCTATAGTGGGCATTATCCTTGAATCATTATTTCTTCCTCTCTAAAATTTTTCACCCAGAGATTTGACATCATATAAATCCAACTTTGAGAAACAATCCATGTTCCGTGATGAGGGACTTTCTCCAAATTAACTCCATCTATTTAGAATGTGTCTTTAAAAACAAAAAAGCCTGAAACACAAAAACGAAACTCTCTACTTCTGAGAGAATTATTCAGTTTTAGAAAATGGTTTCAATATTTGTCTTATTCGAATGTCTCTAAACAAGCGTTTAAGCTGTTGAGAATAGTTCACAGGCACGTTTGCCTTTTACTTGGATAACACAGAGCAATTGGGTCTTAAAATATTTAGACTTTGCTATGAAGAATTCTGTATACATAAAAGATGTTTGTGTAAGATCTTGCTACCTTTATTCCAAGTATATGAAGAAAAATAGCCAAGACATAAGCCAGGGTCAATTCTCATTCACTCATTTCTCAACTAGAGTACCCACACTGTCAGAAGTTGTCACCTGCTGTTGATAGAATGAAGGTTAAGTAAGGAACCATGCCTGGTTCTCTGAATTAGAACTTTCGGGAACATCTCACAGAGAAGCAATTCTTAAATTGGGAATTAAAGTGAGTAGAAAAATTGTAGCTGAATGAAAAGAACTTTTGAGGTAGAAGAAATATTATGTGCAAAATATAAGATTTGTGAAATAGCAAAGGGTATTTATGTCTAAGGGGTTTAATGGATAATAAACCCAGGCTTATACAGTGAATTAACAAATAAAATAATCAGCATTTTAATAAAAATCAGATGATATACTCTGGTATGCTGAACCCCTTGAAAGGAGACCCAGAGCTATATTCCATAATTTAAGTAATGCAATGACATAGGCAAAGAGTTCATAGTCCATATTATGAATAGTATTTTATGAGCAAAGTTCATTAAAATTCTTCTATCTGGCTATTTTTGATGTGTTAGTTCTCCATGAACTATAACAGAATACCCGAGATGGTGAACTTAGAAGGAAGACAAGATCATTAGGGCTCACACAAATCCCTAAGTGCCTGGACAGCTTGCTCCACTGTTTTGAGGCCAAGCAGAAACAGAATATCATATAGATAGAGCAAATAGAGCAAATGGTTGAGAGAAGCTGCTCCCCTAAGAGAGTTAAGAAACATATGTGCATGCTTACATACAAGCACACATACACATGTAATCACATACACACAGGAATGCACATACATGTTCACACACATACTTACAAACACACACAATGTGTGTATAGAAACATAAACACACACACATGGGGATGGGTTAATGGGACCTCAGTACCCTCTTTGAGGGGATGCCCCTAATTGCTTAACTTCCTTTCACAAACCCTACTTTTGTTACATCACCTTTAACATGTCTAAATAGTGCTAGGCGAGAGATTAATCACCATAAACAATTGTAACTAATTTTGTGAGTTTTTTCAAACATTTCCTCTAAAAAGAATACATAGCCTGTATCTTACACATTTCAGAGCAGAAAAATTAAGCACAGAAGTTGAGCGATATAAATTAATTGACAAATAATACAAAGTACTACCTACCATCTGAACTGAGGCCACTTGTCAGTACAGTAGGTCCTGTTACTATCATATAAGTTTTCTTGCTCAGTAGAAGGATAAACAAGAAATGCAGTGTGGGCGAAGAAGCAATCTACAGGCCCAGTACCAAGAGAATCATAAGACTTAAGAGCTGGAAAGGGTCATAATCACTCTTCCTTGAATAATTTTATTATTGAGGATCACAAGCCATGGTTCCTCTCACTATGTGATTCCTCTTGTGACTGAGTCTAAACACACTTTTATTTTGGCAAGAGCCTATAGAAGGGTGAGCCTTGTAAATACATTGAAATCAACCATGGGCTCAGACTCTGACCACTCTGTTGAAAGATTCTTACATAAAAGGAAACAGTGCAGAGGAATATGGGGGGCAGTATGGGGGATATATAGGGGCAATACCCGTATGGGGGAGGGGGAGGGGAGGGAATGGGGGCTTAAGGACAGGAAACCAGGAAGGGGAATAACATTTGAAATGTAAGTAAAGAAATATATCTAATAAAAAATTTATGTTAAAAAAAAAAGGAAACAGGAAAAGGAAACAATTTCAGTTAGTGTCAGTTGTCATCTGAACAGGATCTAGGTTCACATACCTGTGCCATGTCTGGGAGGGAAATCCTTTTAAGTTAACTGAGGCGGGAAAGCTACATGTGGGTGGTACTATTCCATGGACTGGAGCCCTGCACAGAATGAAATAGGGGAAGTTAGCTGAGCTCTCCATGTATCATTCTGTGCTTCCTGACTGGACACAATATGACAGGTAGCCTCCTGCCCCTGTCTCCAGTCCTTCTCTGCCATGATGGCAAAGAGCTCCTGGAACTGCCCTTCTTTCCCTAACTTGGTTTTATTGGGTATTTTGTTCCTGCAATGAGAAAAATAAATACTCCACTGGAATGGATGGTGTGATGTTAATAAAACCACATTGCTAAGAAATGCCAGGAGGGCAGTAACCAGGAAAAGTGTGTGTGCCAGTGTGTGCATCCTAGAGAACCTGTCACCCTGTAGTCTGACATACATACATACATATATACATATATACATATATATGTATGTATTTATAATTTGTTTGTTCTTTGAGAGCTCCTTAAAAGAATACAAGATATTTTACTCACATCCCTCAATTTTCCACTTCAACTCTCCCTAGACTCTACACCACCCCAAAATGTCACCCTCCCAAGTTCATGTTCTCTGTTTTTTAATATGTCAAATTGTGTCCAGTCATTGTTGCCCATATGTGCATCGATGTTAGCTCTCCACTGGAGCATGAGCAACTTTTGGAACTGCCATCCCAAAGCAAAATGATCTTCCTTCCCATAGCTGCCATCAACAGCTAAGAGCTTCTTAGCTAAAGACGAAAAATTCTCTTCCCAGTCAGTGCCGGATTGTGACTGATTTGACATTGTTTTGAGCAACTAACCATACCTAAGGTGAGTCCTTAAGTTCAACACTCATTGTAGGTCCTAGAGACAGCATTTCACAGCAGTCCTCCCCACACCCCCATTCTTTCTGCATGCTGCTGCTTACTGTTCCTTGTCAGGGTCAGGGTGGTCAGAGAGAGTAACATAGACAGATGTCCCATAGGAAGCTTAGCACCCATGTTCACAGCACACATTAGCCATTTCTCACTACAAAAAGATGTACCTCTGACTAAAGTTTGGAGTGTCACAGATATAAAAATATAACCATCGATGTTTAGAAGGCAGTTTAACAATATTTTCTAGGATAATTTTTAAAATATTTTCTATGCCTTTGGTATGATATTCTTCACCTGGTTGGATACTCATAATTCAATTTTTTTTCTTGGCTTGATGGTTAAGAACACAGACTGTTCCTCTTGAGGACTTAAGTTTGATTCCCAACACCCATTACAAGAGACTCTCAGTTGCCTAAAACTCCTGTTCCATCTCTGGCTTCAACAGACACTTGTATTCACATATACATATCCATACCCAAAGAGACATACACATAATGTAAATTTAAATAAAATAAAATGTACAAACATGCACAGAGACATACACATAATTAAAATAAAAATATAGCCAAGTGTTCAAATGCACACAAACTTCTTATTTTCATGGTGTTCCAAAAATTGGTTTTCATTCTGTTCTTTTCTGTAACCTTGTCATTGACCTTTCCTACATGAACAGATTTCTCAACCATACCTTTGAGGCCTGACAGGCTTCCCGCATGCTCCATTCCATTGATGAGATCTAATGAACTTTGTACTAAGCTTATTAGGTTTCCGTCTTTCAGCATCCTTTCAGTGTGGATTTTCCTCATCAACTCGTCTTTACTGAATTTTAGTTTCATCTCTTGAATTCTGTTAAGCTCTTTGCTTCTGTACTCTTGGAGTACATCATGTCTCCTCTGAGTTGCTGGAACACAGCTATAACTGTTTTGTTTTGAATTATTTGTTTGAAAACTTTTCCAAGTATTCTCATTGACATTCATTACTATAAGATTAGTAATTTTTGGATTAGAAAGGTCTATTTTTTTATGTTGTTCTGTTTCTTTCCTTGGATTTGTGTACCTGTAGTCTGTTGGCTGAGTCTTTCTTTTCTCTCTTTTTTAATTTAAGTCACCTTTCTTCTTTTGGTGAAGCTGTCTCCAGTGTTTGGGAGAGGATTAAGTTATTGTAGGGCTGAATTTCATTTCTTCTATGAGACTTGTATTCAAGGCTGTAGGTTTATTATTCTGCTCTGAGAGTTCGCCATTTTCTGCAGTAACACAGGGTCAGTAACTCCTGGCTTTTCCTTATGTCTACTACATTTGGTGTGCGTTTCTGTGTCCAAACACCCTACTGTGGGCTAGCTCTAACGAGACACCTGCTTCCACATTCTTCCTCTCTGTTCTAGGATTCATTATGTCTGGACACATTACCCTGGGTCACCTGTAGCCCCTTCTCTGGATTTTCAGTTTCTGTTTCAAGTTGTGGAAACCTTGGCACCTTACCCTATGTTAGCACTGATCTCTTCCTTGAGTCCACAGATGCTTCGGAGTGCTGTAGAACTCCCAGCTTCTGGGTGCCTTGACCTATGTCACTTCTGGCTAGTTCTGGAGCTGCACTTGGGTCAGCAGCTTCTGGCCTGTGTTGTGAAATCAGTGCTGTGTAGATACCTTACTATGAGTCCTTTCCGGGTCCTTCCCTACATCTGCAACTTCCAACAGACATAGTATGATTTGTATGCCTTTGGTGCTTGGGTGCCTTCCACTATTTTTTTTCTTAGAAAAATTAAAGAAACCTAATGCTTTGGACAAGATTCATTCTAAAAATAGTACTTATTATAAGGATTTGGGACTTCTTTGATAGTTATAAACCATAGCACCAGCCCATTTAACATTTTTCCCAATCCCTGACACAATGTTTTAAATATAGTTTATTGAATTTTGTCCACTGTAAAAGAAGAAATTTTCTTTTTAACAGAACTTTTCACTTAAACTGGTGATAAAGACATTGAGTTGTCAAAACTAGACAAGAAAACACATCATAGTATCAGTCCCGAATTATACAAACAACCCAAGTAAACAGCAACAAAGCTCTATAAAGGAATTCACAAAGTGAAAGATCTGAGAGCACAGTTTTAGGTGTGCAATATGTTTGACAGAGATTCAGAGCAGTTTTCTCAGAAGAAAATTACTGTGTGCCATGCTTTGCTTCATGGAGCTCGCTGGACCTTATTCACCCACCTGTTCCAGGATGGGAACTGCACCAGGAACACGTTCAAGTACCTATCTATGGATAGCAATAACACGAGTTTTCTAATTCTTGCTAGATACTTGTATTAGCCCCCATTTTATTCTCTTAAGTGTGATTTTAAAATATTTTTATTGGCTAGTCTGATTCCTCCATGGATTGTCTCCATCTCCTTTTTCTGCAAAATCTTCCCAAGTTCTAAGAAAGAATCCCATGAAAATATTTAGTATCCTTAGAAAGATGGAGCAATATCTGATTCTGCGTTTTCATGTCATGAAATAGAAAAATAAATCAACAAATAAATAAAATGGGAAGAAGTACACATGGAGGAAAGATGGTCAAACAAAGACCAGAAATACAGTATACATTGCATGAGGGAGATGGTTCCACACACGGAGGTGGGGTGTTTCAGTAAACATAGCTCTCTTACATATCCCTTAGTTTGGATTCTCACTAGCCTGAAATACATACATTTCACTTTCATTGAATAAGCATAGAGCACAAACTGAAGTAATGAAAGAATTGGGTTCATCTAGAGAGGAGAGAGGAGCCTATACCATGTTTAGGGAAGTCCAAGCTTTTAATACCCACATTGAAAGTGGCTTTGAACAATTTAAAAATAACAGTACGTGAATAGCTTTATGCAACAGTATACAGAAAACTGTCCATTTTAAACAATGCATACACTTTACTCTTTATATTTCGGAAAGTAAAGAAAATAAGCTACCCTTAATATTTACTAATTTGTCTGGTAAAGACGACATAGCTTACAGGTCAAAGGAGAATATTCAGGTTCTGAAGTCCTGTGACCCTTCAACTTAAACATGCTTTTATATTGAAGGATGTTAAAACTTGATCAAGAGAGAACTGTATCCAGATAACAACATAATGCAAAATAACCACAAGGTAACATAACAGTGTAAACTTCTGGTACAGGAGACATAACTAGGGTCTTCATCATCTTCATCAGCCCTCATTGAACCATCCATAGACAGAGATTTTTCTCAGCTAAGCAGGTTGGAAAACGCAGTAAAGGGTTGGATCTATTTTCTGTAACAAGCGCTGCATGTTTACTGAGACATTCCTATTTGCCCTGGGATTTGAATACAGAATACAGCTAGTGCAGGAGGCCCAGTAATCAGAAGCCAAAAGAACAGCCATGGTACTCAGGCTTTGGAACTGTAGAAGGGCTAACAGACTCCATGGCCCACATAATTATGCAATAAACAAGGGTGACAGTTTAATGCTTTGTGGCATTTTCTTCCTCAACTGTACTCCCATGTCTAACATTTCAAGTGCTGTTAAAACTTTCCGAGTAAAAAAACCACTCCTTTAATCTCTTATGCCAGTTCATCTGGGGGAATGTAGGGTGTTTTGCTAAGCCCTTGAACTCTATGGGTGTACCTGTGCAACACTGGATTTACTGTAGTTGCTACAATTCAGACAAAAGTTGACTTATTAGAGATGAGGCCCCTTAGCAAGCATGTGACAGGAGTTAGTATAACAAAACATTAAAGAATTTTGCTTTGATGGTTTTCCCAAGAGTGTATGACCATCTTGCATTTTGAATCATTTCTTTTACCATGAAACTCTCCTTGGAACCTTTTAATGATCAAGATGACATTTTTCATTTTGGACGTCTGGTTTCTTTTCTGTTTTTTAGACCACGTTTAGTTCTCCCATACCCCCAATGAGTTCAGCTAAGCTTTGTAAAAAGAAAATCTTGCATTGGAAATGAGAATAGTATAGGAAAACTTTTGTGACCATTAAACCAAGTATTTAATAGGGACATTGCAAACACACAGCTGGCAACAAAGAAACATCTGGAATCTTTTAAATTCTTTCACTAATGAGCGCTACTGGCCAGTGGGTAAGTCTAGTCAGCTGGTAATTTTGACTTAAGTGTTTCAGATTCAGATACTAAATGAGCAGAGCTCATTTTTGGATATATGATCATTATTTGATGATTTTTAGATCCAGTGACTTTCTGTGGCCCTTGGTAGGCTTCCTGTAGCTTAGTACTGCCATATTTTCTCTCAAAGACATGGCTGGTCAATGGTTTAAGGGATGAGTGGGATGAGCATGTGGAATGCAAAGCATTTTTAGAACAGTGAATTGGTAATAAAAGAACAATGGATTTGAGATACTATGCATCTGAGAAAACCCATTGAACTGTTCAACTCTCAATGGAACCTGATGTAAATGGAACCCGATGGACATCAGTTAGTGATAGTAAGTAGTGATGGACTTATCAATGTACCAGATATATCATGCTTGATGTTACTCACTGAAAAAACAATGCAGGAATATATAGGCACTCTCTGTGTTGTATAATTTTTTAACTTAAAATTACCTTGTAATAGCATATTAAGTGTCCATTTATTGTATCAAATATTTAATCTCAATCAGGGGTTTGTACCCTTGCTCTGATCATTCAGTTCCCAGGTAAAAGACACAAACGTTTATCCTTATAATAAGACTTAATCAGCACTAGAGCTAGGCAGGTATCTATCCTCGATGCTGTTATGTCTACTTCCGAGCTAATAGCTGTGAGATAGGATTTGCCATATTCCATCTGGCCACTCAGAATGGCCAGCCCTCATAGCCGATTCTCACGACAATTTACCCCATGTCATCTCCTCCTCTCTCCACCGTCTTCTACTTCACAGTCCTCAGAACCGAATCCCAGGAATCTAAACCCCATCTACCTCTCTTCTGCCCAGTCATAGGCTGCAAGCATCTTTATTCAACCAGTAGTTTTAAATTAGGAGCAAGGTCAGATTGCATTACTTCGTGAACATGAGGATTCTCTCACCTTGTCACAACCATGGCCATATTTAGCATTACGACATATGGAAACAAACCAAACCTCAACATTCATCTATTTATATTGAGTAAAATAAATATATAGCAAAAATAAATATGAGGGTTAGTAGGGCTTAGGTTAAAAAAAACTTTAAAAGTTCGTAGCTTTATTAATTTGAAAAATGTGTGTACATATGTATGCAAGTATGTGTGTTTGCACAACATAGTGGAAACTTACAAGTATGTTTGGCCAAATGTTGTAAAGATGCCAGCAGGTTGAGCTGAATAAGAGATTGGACTCAGAGTTCAGTGGGACTGCATGAATATTCTGTAGGAATTCTTACCATGCTGCCCTTTAAGCAATTGCTTTATAACACTGGAGCAGCTAATGTTAGGCAAAATGTCCCCTGCATGGTGCTGTCAAGAAGAACGCCTTCCGGGCAGAATTGTAACTCTATTTCAGGGTAAAAACAATGCATGGGGGAAGCTTGATCATTTTCCACCTGATAAATCTGGTGGCAAGTCCTCTAAACATGACATGCTCTACCATCGTATCAAGTAACAGTTAGCTCTAGCCAATGGTGCAAATTAGAAACTCTCAAAGACAGTGTCCATGTGCATAAATCATCTCATTTTGGGAATAATCCAATGTTGACTCGCCTCTGCGAGAAAAGAAAATACCCAAATTAGTAGTCTGTTTCAGCTCAGTGGGCTAAAACCCACCCTAATGTAAGATCTCACCAAGCTGCTTAGACTCCTTCTGTGCCTACCACTGCGATTTGTAACGACCACATTGGGTTTCTGAATATTTTGTTAGTCCTGCACACAGATAGAGGCTACCAGATTGTGGGTTATGTAAGGACAGAGAATAGCCTACTTTGATGCACCATCAACTCTTCTCTAGAGTCAGTGCCCAGAGCAGATGGGCACTGCGCATGTATTAAAATGAATGACTCACTATGTTAGAGTAATGTAGTATAAACACAGTAATCAATTATCTGAAGTAAAGAAGAATTAACATTTTAAAAACATGGTATGTTCTGTCTATTTTAAGGAACTTTTCCTAAAAGATTGAGGACTTGAACAGAGAAATTTCTACTGGGAATTTAGAAATTTTCTTTTTAGCCATCACTGTTAGTTTCTTGCACGTAAGTGAATGACATCCTGTCATAGGCATCAATTGCTTTTCCTTGTTTCATAACAAAAATAATTTCTAGACACAACAGTGAGTTAAAATAAAATTACAATCATAAGTTAATGACAATTACTCTACATAGAAAACTTGTAAAATATCTGCTAAATGACAAGATGAAATGAGTATTTCATTCTGGAAGTTAGTATTTCCTTAGTTGATTGATGACTTTGGTCATTTTGAACTCAAATTTTCACTTTGCTGTAGAAAAGTGACAGAAACCTATAACATGTTTCACTTGAATAAGAGATGACAAAATTAGGAACATTAATCGTTGATCCTTTTTTTTTCTAGAAATACATTATATTTCTTTTGGTTGGCTTGGCACTTAGTGTTTTGATCAACCACGCCAATACACCATTGGTGTATTTTTCCTTTTCTGTCTGTGTCTACAGAGAGGGCTGAGATTGCTTAATGGTTATTCCTAATGCTTACCCTCTGTGGACAGTAGTTTATCATCCTCGCTTTAGAATTCCATCTGAAATCATTCCTTTAAAACAAGCCCATTAATTCTGAAGACCAATTTAAGAAGATTATTTCTTCAGTTCAAGATAATGTGTGCCAAGTGGAGAAGCATTGATTGCACTTAAAACCTAGAGAACAAATTCAAGTGGGCAAACTATATCACTTATTATTACTATGATGGCAATAAGACTTTTCTTGCTTATCTAAAAGTGAAGTAGATGCCTGAGATGCAAAACAAAATCTTTTCAAACACACACATTGTTGAATTCAGTTTAAGTAAATCACACAATGCTTGAAATTGTTTCCTTGTGGATAGCAAACAGAAAGCTTGGGCTTTAGGAATACGTGTTTTAATATGGCTGTGTTTTGACACATTTTCATTGGGGCCAGAAAAATGTCAGCATTCTCTGTTAGCTGACTTTGTGTTTTATTTTCGCCAGGTTAAAGCATATTGAATTTTCATTGCAACTAAAAATGTTCTCAGTCTAGACACTATGTGACAGTTTTAAATTATTTCAATCCAAAGCTTTGGGATGTGGATTCAAACTGAGTTTAGTAATTTTTGTGATGGTACATCATGGAACTTCCTGTTGGGACTATAAGCCTTGACTTAGCTTTAGAATTGAGTTGACATTTCTTTTATGCCCAGAGAGAGACACTTAACTTTGCATATAAACAACTGATTTTTCCTTTGGCCATCATTTTCAAAATATTTCTCAGGTACATGAAGCTATTTTGTTTGTGCTTGAATTGATTTTTTTCTCTGTTTATGTAACAGACATTTTTGAAGCAAAACCAAGTAGATTTCAAATAATCATAAAATCTTTAAGCTGTCTGGAAAAGGACAGTGATTTCTTTTAAAGGAAGAGGCACAGTTTTAATACTTCTACTCTAACTTTCTATTACCATTGTGATATATAGAATGTTCTTTATGCCCCTGTCTATTTAGCAGCCTAGAAAATGAATGAGATACCCAAACAAGCAAGAGTAGTTAGGACATGTTTTGAGAACACTGTAGTTTATGGACATTGCAAGAAGTACAGGTAGGTGACTACCATATTCTTCCAAAAGCCATAAAACATGATCACACTATGCTTGTATGCAGTAAATATTCATATTTAAAGTTGCTGATCTTCCAGTTTTTAGAACATAAAGATTTCTAGGTCTCATTTATTATCCTTGCCTTTGTCTAAATTTTCCTTTTAACATGGTTTTTTAAATGAAAATCAAAGGAAATGCCATTGGTTAATGTACTTATATAAGTAAAAATTTTTAACTGATTGGAATAAATAGGTACATTAAAATTTCTTACATGTTTGGGGTTTGCAATTAATCATCTTGTTCACTTGCATTTATGCTTCATTTGGAGGTTTTGTTTCTGTTTGGAATTTTCTTTCTCTAATAGTTTTATTGACTGAACATATTGCAATTATAAGCCAAGATAAATAATGTGATCTCGAAATAGGAAATAGCATATCGACATTAAATTTACAAAGCATTCTAGACGTCTCAGTTTAGTTTGAAAGATATTCAGCGACAGTTTATAATCCAAGAAGACACACTTTGTGAACGTTCATCTCCATAATGACTTTCCTTTTCACTCCAACTGCTTTGAAGCCTAAATGTTCTGTACTATTTTTAATATGCCTAATGAATACAGTCATCAAAAATGTAGTTTCATTTTAGATAGTATAAACAACATTATTTTCTAGAGATTCATCCATTCTTTAAATTTGAAGTAGAGATGTTAGTATTTCATTCCAAATTCTCTTCTGGGCTTAAACTTCAGGCAAGCCCTCATAACTAACAGCCCATTTGTCACACCTGAATTGAATGAACCAGTGGCTTAGGTAGCTAAAGGGATTCTAATGTGTGCTAACCCTAGCTGGCTCTTATGACTGTAGCTCAGTCAGTGAAAGGTCATGTGGAAGAGTGGATGCAGTTCAGGTACTCATTCCCGAAGGAAATCCTTATCTAGTTCCTCAGACTTGTGTTAGAAGAATCAGATGAAAAGGCAAGTGTTCACTAGACCAGAGCAATGATTAAATATAATGTATTACCGAGATTGGGATGATGTGTTCTTGTGGATGGTGAAAACTCCAAAATGAAGAACATTTATCAACCCATACCTTGAACAAAAGCATATGATGGATGAAGCCAGATTTAGTGGCATAGAACATATCTGTAATCACAATACTGGGTTTTTGGGGACAGGACCAGAGAGGAGTTCTGAAAGTTCCAGGTTTGCCTGATCTACTTAGAATGTTAAGTTAAGCTTGGGCTACATAGTAAGACCTCATATCCACAAACAAAAACACAGCAACAATAAAATAATGAGAGAAGGGAGAGGTGAAGAGGGGGTGAGGAGAGAGGGAGAAACAGATAGAAAGAGATGGAGAAATACAGAGAGAGAGAGAGAGAGAGAGAGAGAGATACAGAGACAAAGAGACAGACAGAGAAAGCACATAGCTATGAGTAAAAATAGCTTTACCAGTAGCTATTTGGCACCTAAGACATACTGAACTTGTTCACAGCTGCTAGGTACAGTATGAGCGAGATGGCCCTATCTTCATTTAGAATTTTAGCAGCATGAGGGAGATTCCCCCAAATATGAAAAGAATAATGAAAACCCTCCAACTATGACATTAACTATTTCCTCTACCATCTTTCATGGCCTCTTAATGCATAGTAGACATATTGAATGAACCAATAACAAAATCCAATTGCACTCAGTGAAAGGGACAGTTTGCAGGCAAGAACATTTCTAGTTTGTATAATCCCAAGTAATAGATCTATTTGTATCAAATTTGCAGGTGTCTCATAATTTTCAACTAAGTTCACCCTCACAATCATGTCTTATAGCTTCTTCATTACACTGAGCCGCAGTGAGGAATTCCTGTTTCTATGTGTTGTACAGGAAGGCTCCGGAACCTGCAGACACAATGCAAGTAGGACTAACACCCTTGGGATCAAAACGGTCTTTCCTAGTCAGGAATCACCCTGTAGCATTCTAGATCCTGGTAGTTCTGAATAATGTGAGTAGCCTAGTAATGAGCAGTCAGGTTTCAAGTCAAGTCAATTCTTCATAATTCTTAAGTCAATTTTATATCTTCTACTGATTGTATTTTTCTTCTGATTTAGCTAGCTCCGAAGGCATCAATGTGGCTATGAAAAGTAGACCACCATTGGGAGGGATCGCAAAGAGCAAGTAGAGGTTTTTGACAGCAACACATTTTATATTTATTTATATACTTATATATATTTAGACCACTTTATTTTGGCATATCATTAACAAAGACTTCTTGTCTTTTTTAAACATTATTTCAAAACCTTTTATCTTCTAAAATGGAACTGAGTGCCAGGAATAAGACCAGTTATGAAATGCATTCTATTATTAGTAGCTGAGAAAGCCACACACTTGACGATAGTTTCAAATGATTTCTACTTAATGGCATCCAGTGGGATCTGAGTTCCTAATAAAATTAGCAACACAATTATTTAGGTTCCTTCCTGCTGGTTTTGACTTTTAGTTTGAAAGTGTTTATTAATTCCTTCCCTTGAAACTAGCAGAATCTCCTTAAAATACTTTCCTGTTGAAGAAACCTAATGCCTTAGAAGAGTCTCCCTTGGTCTACCCTTTCCCTAAGGGTAGATCGTATCAGTTAATGAGCAACTGCCCAAAGCAAGCAGCACACAGTAGCTTTCACAAGTACTGCTGTCTAACCCACCACTAACCTCTCTGGGTGAGTGGTTTGCAAATGTAAACATCGGCTCTTGATTTTTGGTCTTAACTGGAAATTTGATCATATTCTAGTCTAAAACAAAACAGGGGAGGGGAAGTTTTTTCAACTTATGTTAATTAATGAAACCTGTATGTGTTGCTTATTTTCATCATAAGTCACTTAACTGAATCATTGTGCAATATCATATGACCTGATCTTAGAAACACTAAGTAGACTTGTGTGCAAAATTTAGTTGTTAGAGGGCGAATAATACTGAATGCTAATCTCTGTCAATGCAAAACCTCCTGAGTATCTCAGAGTAGCATGACCATGAGAGTCAAATAGAGAGAGACAGAGACAGACAGACCAGGGGGCAGGGAGCGGGGAGGGAGAGGGAGAGGAGAGAGAGAGATAATTGAAGCAATTTAAGATTGAAGGTATGACTCTTAAAATTTTGTGCGTATACCACATGCAATGCAGATGCATCCAACCAGAAATGTGTCTTGGTATTTTCTTTCTTTTTTTATTGGATATTTTCTTTATTTACATTCAAATGTTATTCCTTTTCCTGGTTTCCCCTCCAGAAACCCCGTATCTGTCCCCCTTCCCCTGCTTCTATAAGGGTGCTCCACCACCCGCCCACCCACTCCCTCCATCCATCCCACCCTGACATTCCCCTACACTGGCCATCGAGCCTTCCCAGGACCAAGGACTTCTCCTTCCATTGATGCCTGACAAGGCCCATCCTCTGCTACACATGAGGCTGCAGCCATGGGTCCCTCCATGTGTACTCTTTCGTTGGTGGTTTAGTCCCTGGGTGCTCTGGGGGATCTGGTTAGTTGATATTGTTATTCTTCCTATGAGGTTGCAAACCCCTTCAGTTCCTTCAGTCCTTAAAACAGGAAAATCTGAAAAATAGTGTTGCTATTATTGTTAAGGACATGTGTCCCATTGGAAGCTTGGAATTTCTATGTAATATTCCCCTGATTCTCTCTATAGGCCAGTACACTTCCTTCTCTTCTCTCCACAGTCAATTCAAAAACTTTTAAAGATTTTTCCCCTGTCAATCTCTGAAATAATCTAGGATTGAAAATGCTTTGTTATGCAATAGGTTTTATTTTACCTTTTAAGGTTATACTCATAGCATTATACATCATTTCGGGGGAAAATGGGTTTAATTTAGGAAGTAGAATTAAATGAAATTAATTAAGCAAAAGATCTTTTAGGACTACAATGTCAAACATTTCTCTGAAGCACACTAGACATTGTTCCAATGCTTCTATTTCATAACCTAGTCTATGTTCAACAGCTCTTGGAATCGATAGCTTCTTAATGACTTTGTTAAGACTGCTGTGAGCAGCAGCCTGAGGAAAAATGACATGGCCTTTATACCACCTTGCAAGACCTGTTTCTTTGTTTTCTATAAGTATAGTCTCACCAAGCGACTGGTTAGTTTTCTAATCAAATATTGACATAAACATATGACTGCAGTTTTTTTTAAGTAATTAGACAATCTTCCCTTATTCTCTGCCATTGTCTCTCAGTAGCACCCAGGGGATGCGAACACGGGCATCTGACAGCCTCTGACAAACCCTCACTCCTAACAGCTGGAACTACCTGCCATGGGTTCCAGCCTCCGTATTTCTCACCAGTTGTTGCTCTTCTGTTTTTTAGCCACTAAATAGTCTTGTGATCACACTGAGAGCTTTCCTTACAGTTCTATGTGGATGAGCTAAAGGAGAAGTCATAAGGTAGAAAGCTTGTGTTGCCTCTCCTAAGAGTGGAGCTGCTTCTTCTCTATCCTTCCCTCTCATCAAGGCAAAAACCAGCCTGAGGTGCTCAAGAGAAGTTAGATTGTCAGGAGGAAGGTACTGATGGAATGGATAAGAAATGTTCAGAACCAAGGGGAGAAAAGAGTAGGCTTTCATAATTATTTATAGGACATTAAAAACCATGAAATACTATGGAGCAATAAACTTGGGTAATCTTATATAGTATTACAGTATACAGTATTATATACTGTATATAGTATTATAGTATGGAATGGTTCAAGTGTAACTTTAATGTAAAAAGAAAAAGTGCTACAAACCATGTTTCAGAAGAGGTCTTAGTAGAAAAACAGACTAATTTATACTGAACAAAATACTCACCAAAAATTTTTCTGCCTTAGATGTATGTTTAGAAGTTAAATTTCCCATTATGAATATTAAAAGGACCAGATGATAGAGACAACTTGCTAGTCTGTACATCCATGGTAGACAACTGCATCACCTTTTATGTGGTGTTTTAAGGAACTATAGATAAAGTGGAATGGCCAGAAGGATGGACAGAGAAGGTTTTCAAATTTATTTAAAGAAAGGAAATCGGATGTTTTAGGGCAGAACAGGGATGCTATTTATGGTAGGAATAGAATACTAATTAGTTTCAGAATATAAAAGAATACTATGCTAAAGAATAGACTTGTTCTGAGTAAAACAGAGTTGGGTTATTTAATTGACAAAAAGAACATTACGAGTGTAGGAGTGATCCGAAGCTGGAAAGTTCAGTTTCAATAGGCTAAATGACTCCAAAGATGCAGATATACAACAATGTCAAGCCCATGAAAATAATGCTGCAGGAATACAGAAGTACTGTGTGTGTAGGTGCCTGGAGCTGGCTTATGAGCTTTTGTGTATGTGCACATAACGTGTACAAACATGTTATGATGGGTTAGAAATGGGAGGATGCTCTTGGATCACATAAGTTTTTTGAATACCATGTTAAGACATGGAAATAAGTTATACATAATCTCAATATCCCTAATAAAATAAGAGGTTTCATTGAATTTTATGTAAATAATAATGGGACATCAACATTTTCTAAACCAACTTGTTCAATGAAACTTTCATCTTGGGAATATCTTCTCTTTTCTCATGATGCAGTTTTTCCAACTGAATTAAGTTTAGGAAAGAGTTTTGTAGAGATTGTAGTCAGAGATTATAACGGTATTAAGGTATGTTTAAGCTTGGTTTCTTTATGATATTTCAGAATGAGATAATGAGGTTGAATGTAGGAAGAAGGGGCCAAACAAGACACAGATATGGCATCTTTTGGTTTGATACACTTGTCATATATTATTATAGTCCTCAAGGATGCCAATGTGGCTGAAAATGAAAACATGTCTAAGTTAAGAAATGTTTGGTAGCATAATGTCCAAAGATATTAACAATAAATTGCATAGTATAATGTAGTTTTCTAACTTAGACTGAGTTGTAAATTTGTTATCTCCTGGACTACATAAGGTTGATTTTCTAAGATTATTGTCAAGAAGAAATTATAAATAAATACCCAGTGAATACTATTTTCCTGGAGTATAGATGACATCATCCTATCCTTACATCTGCAGGTGTCACTTGTTAGAAGAGAAAAGGATAAAGAAATTACTCTTGAGAATCTTCCAGGGTTGCATGGACCCAAAAATTCACTAAGTCATTAACACCTGGGTTATTATGATCAAATTAAGTTTGGCTTATGTTCATTTCTGCCTGGTATAATTTCTCTAAGGAATGTGAAATTTTAGAAATTTAAGTTTTTGTTTCCTTTTTTACTTTTTGAGATAGCATTATAATTAGATCATTTCACCTTCTCCTAACTCCCTCCCATAAACACTTCATGGTTCTCTTTCAAATTCATGGCCTCATTTTCCCTAATTATTGTCACATGCATGTATGTATATGCATGTACTTTCCAATATATCTCCTGGAGTGTCATTTGCCTGCGTGTTTTCATGGCTGTACATTTGGTGTTAAATGACCAGTTGGTATACTTCCATGAGGAAGCCATTTTTCCCCACTCTCCACATTCCTTAATTACCTGCAGTTCTTTGTGTTGGATTGTGGCCTTAATGGGCTTTCTCCACCCACATTAGCATGTCTACTGTTGTTGCCCATGTTCAGTTCACATTTACTTAGTCAAGTTGGTGAGATTTTATTAGTGCAGCTTCTGAGATTCCTAGAACACAGCATCTCACCGAAAACTCCCTGACCCTGTGGCTCTTGCTGGTCTTTTCTGTCCTCTCTTTTGTAATGACCCCTGAGCCTTAGTCACAGGAGTTGTTTTCTGTATGTATTCACTGGGTTGGGGCTCTCCAACAATTCCTATGATTTGCTATAGATTTCTGTAATGGTCTCTTATCTATGGCAAAGAGAAGTTTCCTTGCTGAGAGGTGAGGACTGCAGTCACCTGTGGGCAAAAGGACAAAAATTTTAAATGCATTTAGGAATCCCACTGACTTAGTAAAGTGTCAGTTGTAGGTTTTCCTCCAAGATCCATGACTTTTCTAGCTCTGGGTAGCTAGGTAGATTTCTAGTACTAGGCATGATTATAGGATATATATGGCTCTCTTAAAATTGAACATCTGATATGGATTTAATAATTATGCTCATCTTTCAAAGGGTGTATCAGAAACATGAAGATGGATAGAGTACTAGACATGAAACCCTGTGATATGATCAATTCCACTCATTTATTTCTTCTAGGAGGATTGGACTGGAGTGTTTATAGGCCAGCTTAGAGATCCCAAGTCTCTCTTACATTATTCTTTAGGTACACAGAGAGAAATCCTAATACAGTGGTTATCAACTTTTCTAATGCTGACACCCTTTAATATAGTTTCTTGTGTTGTGCTGACTTCCATTCATAAAATTATTTTCATTGCTACCTCATAACTGAAAATTTGAAACATGAGTTATGAGTCATAAAATAATTATCTGATATGCTGATGGTCTTAGGCAACCCTTATGAAAGGGTCAAAGATCTCTGGAAGGGGTTGCGACCCACAGGTTGAGAACATTGGTCCTAACAAAAGCCTGAGAGAAGACTTTCTGATCACTGCCAAGAATAACTTGCTTTTTCAAGCCTTGCAGCTTTTTCAGGAGAAAACGAGGTCCATATAAGTCTGGGCAGCCCATAGCACTGGACATAAATTTAGTTTCTTTCAGGCAACAATTTTCAATCTTACTGACCTCTCTCCATTTGCATTTTCACAATTATGAAGTTATTTTTGCTTCTGGAGCTTGTCACTTTTATCAGTCTATCTTAGTGACCAGTATAAATGAAGGAGGAACTTCATAATCACAGAAAGCCCTCCATCTAAATTAAAGACTTGTGGGTTGGCTCCTATAACAGATCCTAAGATGCTTGGACTTCAGAACAGAAGGCTTATTCCAAAGTCAATTGAGATCAAGTCTTATGGGAGATTGAACAAAACAGAATTTTGAGGAAGAAACTAAACTGTGATGTCATTAGAACAAAGCCTCAGTCAAACTTTCCAGAAAACTGGAGCTGTGATGGATTTTCTGGATCGACCTACCTTGAACCAATTGCACCTATCCACCTCTTCCCAGATAACCATGTTATATGCTAGAATGATACACGATCTCCCATAAAGTGGCTCTCTGGCTGAGGGCAGTTCTTACATAGAAATCCAGCTTGGATCTGATCACCAGCAAACTTCCTAGAAGCTGGAACAATATCACCCTCTGTCCAGCAGCTTGAAACAGAGCAGATACTCCAACTGACCCAGTACACTGTACACTTAAGTAGTAGAGCAACTATTCACAGCCTGAATGTCACCGTAAAGCAGAAAGACGAGAGTTAACTACATATATACTGTTTATGCTAACACTGGGGATGGAACACTGCTACCTTCTATCTGAATGTCATTTGTTTTATTTTCAGGCTTCTGTCTTACCTGAGATGCTAGCATTCTTGTGGTTATTGTGGCAATCAGCAAGTTTGCAGAAAAAAAAAACTAGTTATCGGTTGATGGATTAATAGATAAAGAAAAGATGTATGTCTGCACAATGGAATGTTATTTGGCTACAAAAAGAATAATGACCTGTCATGTGACAAGATAAATCGAAACATAGGATGGTATGTTCAGTAAAAATAACTGAAAAAATAACACAGAAAAACAATGCTGCAGGTTTTCAATATTTGAAACAAAAAAAGTTGGCCTCAAAGTAAAAAACATGGGAGCAGGAGAGAGAGAGAGAGAGAGAGAGAGAGAGAGAGAGAGAGAGAGAGAGAGAGAGAGGGTTAGATAATGTATATCAAAGCAGAGATGAGAGTGATATGTTCTAGTGTTCTACAGAGCAGTGAGAGCTACAGCTCCCAGTTGTCTACTGTATATTTAAGAACTACAAAAGAAGATCTAGGATTAATGAGACCCCTCAGCAGATAAAGGTGCATACCTTCCCCCTCTGTTGACCTGTTATCCCTGGGATCCATATGGTAGAACAAGAGAACTTACTCCTTTAAATTATCTTCTGACATCTACACATGCACCATGACATCCACAAGCCTAGCCTCCCTACTTCCCCCTCTCCACTCCCCCCAGTTAATCAATGAATGTAATTTTTTTTAAAAGAAAGAAGAGCTGAAAGTTTCCAAAAATAAAGGATAGGGTCATGGTGGTGCTACATAGATTAAATATTATCCTGTATTTTTGATAAATATGCATGATTATTTTTAATTAAAAAATACCAAACTGATTTTTAAAAATTCTTACTAACAGTCAATATATATAGCAGTTTATCTGAGTCACAAGCTGACAGATGGTGGGCAGATGGTGGCCTTTAACATTGCTACCTCTGCTAGTCCTAGGTCTGACTTGGGAAACACTTTCTCTCTTTTTTTTCTCTTGACTGTTTCAAGCGCATACAATGAGAACTTAGTGGTTAGGTAGAGGTGCTTAGTGGCCTGAGAAAGTTTTTTCCTAGCAAAGAGAGAAGTAGTTAAGGCTCACAAGGTCAGCAGTAGCTCTTAGCAAATGGCAATCATTCCAAAGAAGAGAAGTGCTAACAGATAGTCGCTGACCTGTGCACCAAAGTGAATCATTCCTGTGTTTTGAACACTCAAATTTCCCGGGGGCAGTGACAATACACTGGGGGCTGTTGGTGCCAACGAAGAGAGTGTGAAGTGAGAACACTTGATCCCACCCAGAACTCTTCCTTATAGTTGAGCTTCTACAATGGAAGGAAAAACAATTGTCTTCTGGCAATCTAATTAATATATTGAAGGGTCTCTTTGTTTAGAATTTGTAAAAAGCTTTCTTGCTTGCTTCATTCCCTTGGAAAATTAACAGACAGACTAGTTCTTGCACACCAGGAGGGCCCATCAGAGGCTGGCTGAACTCACATTCTGTCTCCTACCAGGGCTGTGACTCATTCTGAAATGCTGCTGGGAGCGAGTGATGAGCCTGAGGACACAGTCTATTTTCTGAACTCTCATTTTTCTTGTACTTTATATGATCTGATTTTAATTGAAAATGGATTTTTAACAGTTTTTCTAGCTACAACAAAATGGGCTGCTGTAGTCATCATCAAGGGAAATAGATGGCGTCTCTTGCTTTGCTTTGGTTTCATTACTTTCTGCACAAAAACAAAACTGAGCTAACCACGTTCTGAAATGGGAAAGAGTTTAGAAATATCTAATCAGCTTCGGAAGGCTTGCAATCTTCTCCTTGGACATCTTAAGCTGCTAGTACCTTTTGGAAGAGGGTGCCACTTGGTCAATCCCTATATCCCCATCTAGTGTGTCTACAGCTTTTGTGCCTGTCTCTTGAAGTGCTCAGAACACATCTGTTGTGACTGAGCTGTGTTCCACAATGCTGGACCACATCTGAGGAGCACTATCAAAGACCTTATCCCCTGGGAGTGGGAGCATGTGCAAATCTTAAATATCATTTCTATTTTTATAACTAAAATTAATTAGAACCATAAATGCAACTTTAATTCATTCCCTTTCTCCACATCTCTCCAATGGATGTGATAATTTTTAAAGGGACAAAGATCAATACTTGGGTCATCAGAAATGTCTAAAGTACTCTTAACTGCTGAACCAACTAGCTGACCCTGTAAACATATTTTTCTCTTTTGTTCTCTTGATGGTTTCATGTGCTTAGAATGGGAACTTTGTAAGTACTAGGTGCTTAGAGAATGGGTTGGAGGGATCATACTACAAAATTCTTTCCCAGAGTCTAATTTTAGGAAAAGAATTTAAATCAGTTATTTTATCTAGTATTAATCAGCTACACTGCTTCTAGTCATGCACGTGTGTGTGTGTGTGTGTGTGTGAGAGAGAGAGAGAGAGAGACAGAGACAGAGAGAGAGAGAGAGAGAGAGAGAGAGAGAGAGAGCATACGTGCATGTGTATATCAGCCTGAATGTTTTTAATTTATGAGATATACCTGTGTCTATTTTGAAGGCCTACCACTGCTTAACCCACAGACATAAATTTTTTCTATGGACTACCATGTACTTCCATATACAAAGTATCAGGCTTCCGGCTAAGACCCTTTTTAGCTTTATCTTTCTGCTCTTTACATTTGAAGAAAATTTCCAAACCTTTAGAACTGGCCAGATTGACAGGAAATCACAGTTAAAATGTGTATCCTTAATTTCAATTAAGAGAAGACTACCTGTCTTTGTTTTAAACTCTGCAAGGCCTGCAGCTCTAAGAAGAGGCTGAAACTGAGAAGACAGTAACAAAACCCTGGTGTTTCTAGTGTTTGCAGCAATCCATTTCTTTAGTGCATTGAAGATTCCTATAAAACTCAGTGCATTGGCACCCAAATCCCATGGGGGAGAGAGCTGGACGCTCAGAAGTGCAGACACTCCAAAGAAATCAGAGGACTACCTTCTGCCCACATTCCCCAACCAAGAGGGAATCACCTAGTGCCATCTGTGCCGCCTGGGCACAGGGACCTAGGAGCAGTCAGAGCAGGCCCCTACTGATTCCTGCCTGCACCAAGAGCTGAAAGACAGTCACCAGGAGCACCTACACACCTGAGAGCAGAGCTCTCTGTTCCCAGATCAGGCTGAAAGAAAACAGGAAAACAGGTCTACAGGAGTGCTGACACACAGACCTACAGGAGGGTCTAGCCACTGTCAGAAACAGCAAGACAAGCTAACACCAGAGACAACCTGATGGTGAGAAGTAAGAGCAGGAACCTAAGCAACAGAAACCAAGACTACTTGGCATCATCAGAGCCCAGTTCTTCCACCAAAGCAAACACTGGATATCCAAACACACAGGAAAAGCAAGATTTAGATTTAAAATAACATTTTGTGATGATGATGATGATGATGATGATGATGATGATGGATGATGATGATGATGATGGAGGAGGACTTTAAGAAGGGCATGAATAACTCCCTTTAAGAAATACAGGACAACAAAAGTAAACAACTAGCAACACTTAAAGAGGAAACACAAAAATCCCTTAAAGAATTACAGGAAAGCACAACCAAACAGGTGAAGAAATTGAACAAAACCATCCATGATTTAAAAATGGATATAGAAACAATAAAGATATCACAAAGGGAGACAACCCGGAGATAGAAAAATCTAGGGGATCGCTTCTCGGCCTTTTGGCTAAGATCAAGTGTAGAAAAATCTAGGGAAGAGATCAGGAGTTATAGATGCAAGCATCAACAACAGAATACAAGAGAGAGAAGAGAGAATTATGTGGCCCATACATATACAGCCACCCAATTAGATAAGATGGATGAAGCAAAGAAGTGCAGGCTGACAGGAACCGGATGTAGATCTCTCCTGAGAGACACAGCCAGAATACAGCAAATACAGAGGCAAATGCCAGCAGCAAACCACTGAACTGAGAATGGGACCCCCGTTGAAGGAATCAGAGAAAGGACTGGAAGAGCTTGAAGGGGCTCAAGACCCCATATGAACAACAATGCCAACCAACCAGAGCTTCCAGGGACTAAGCCACTACCCAAAGACTATACATGGACTGACCCTGGGCTCCAACATCATAGGTAGCAATGAATAGCCTAGTAAGAGCACCAGTAGAAGGGGAAGCCCTTGGTCCTGCTAAGACTGAACCTCCAGTGAAGGTGATTGTTGGGGGGAGGGTGGTAATGGGGGAAGGATGGGGAGGGGAACAACCTAGAGAAGGGAGGGGGAGCGGTTAGGGAGATGTTGGCCCGGAAACTGGGACGGGGAATAACAATCAAAATGTAAATAATAAATACTCAAGTTAATAAAGATGGGATAAAAAAAGAAGATACCGTAGAAAACACCTACACAACTGTCAAAGATAATGTAAAACGCAAAAGGCCAAAACATACAGAAAATCCAGAACACAATGAGAAGATCAAACCTAAGAATAATAGGTATAGAAGAGAATGAAGACTCCCAACTTAAAGGGTCAGTAAATATCTTCAAGAAAATTATAGAAGAAAGCTTCCCTAAACTAAAGAAAGAGATGCCCATAAACATACAAGAAGCCTACAGAACTCCAAACAGATTGGATCAAAAGAGGAATTCCTCCTGTCACATAATAGTCAAAATAAAAATACACAAAATAAAGAAAGAATATTGAAAGCAGTAAGGGAAAAAGGTCAAGTGACATAAAAAGGTAGACCTATAAGGATTACACCAGACTTCTCACCAGAGACTATGAAAGCCATAAGATCCTGGACAGATGTCATACAGACCCTAAGAGAACACAAAGGCCAGCCCAGGCTACTGTATCCAGCAAAATTCTCAGTTAACATAGCTGGAGAAACCAAGATATTCCATAATGAAACCAAAATTACACAATATCTTTCTACAAATCCAACTCTACAAAGGAAAATAAATGGTAAAGCCCAACACAAAGAGGGAAACTACCCTGTAGAAAAAGCAAGAAAGTAATCTCCTTGCAACGAAACCAAAAGAAGAGAGACAGACAAATATAATTCCACCTCTAAGTACAAAAGTAACAGGAAGCAAAAATCACTATTCTTTAATATCTCTCAACATCAATGGACTCAATTCTCCAATAAAAAGACATAGACTAGCTGACTGGATACGTAAAGAGGACCCAGCATTTTGGTGCATACAGGAAACACACCTCAGAGACAAAGAAAGATACAACCTCAGAGTAAAAGGCTGGAAAACAACTTTTCAAGCAAATGATTCAAAGAAGAAACCTGGAGTAGCCATTCTAATATTGAATAAAATCAACTTTCAACCAAAAGACATCAAAACACATAAGGAAGGACACGTCATATATATCAAAGGAAAAATCCACCAAGATGAACTCTCAAACCTAAATATCTATGCTCCAAATGCAAGGGCACCTACATTCATAAAATAAACCTTACTAAGTAAATCACACATTGCCCCTCACACAATAATAGTAGGAGATTTCAACAACCCACTCTCATCAATGAACAGATCATGGAAACAGAAATTAAACAGAGACATGGAGAAACTGGCAGGAGTTATGAGCCAAATGGATTTAACAGATATTTATTTATACAACATTTCATCCTAAAAAGAAGGATATAACTTCTCAGCACCTCATGGTACCTTCTCCAAAACTGACCATATAATGATTCAAAAAACAGGCCTCAACAGATACAGGAAGATAGAAATAATTTCATGCAACCTATCAGATCACTACACACTAAGACTGGTCTTCAATAACAACAATAATGACAGAAAGCCCACATATACATGGAAGTTGAAAAATGCTCTACTCAATGACAACTTGGTCAAGGAAGAAATAAGGAAAAAATTAAAGACGTCTTAGAATTTATTGATAAAGAGGATACAACATACCCAAACTTATGGGACACAATGAAAGCAGTGATAAGAGGAAAACTCATAGTTCTGAGTGCCTGCAGAAAGAAACAGGAGAGAGCATATGTCACCAGCTTGACAGCACACCTAAAAACTCTAGAACAAAAAGAAACAAATATACCCAAAAGGAGTAGAAGGCAGGAAATAATCAAACTCAGGACAGATACCAACCAAGTAGAAATGAAGAGGACTATTCAAAGAATCTCCAAAACCAGGAGCTGGTTCTTTGAGAAAATCAGCAAGATAGATAAACCCTTAGCCAGACTAACCAGAGGACACAGAGAGTGTGTCCAAATTAACAAAATCAGAAATGAAAAGTGGAGCCATAAATAGCAGAATCAGAGAAAATTCAAAAAATCATCAGATCCTACTAAAAAGCCTATATTCAACAAACTGGAAAATAAATGGAAAATTTCTAGACAATACCAGGTACTGAAAAACCATTTAATCACAACAGTAAATCAGAAACAGTTATAAGACCTCTCTATTCAATCTATTCCCAAATTGGGATGGAGCAGCTAAATTCCTTCTAGAAGCCACAATTACTCTTATACCTAAACCACACAAGAGACCCAACAAAGAAAAGAGAACTTCAGACCAATTTCCCTTGTGAATATCGATGCAAAAATACTCAATAAAATTCTGGCAAACCCCTTCCTGGCTGCTGAGGCCGTGGAGGCTCATAGGTAACACCCAGCGAACAAACCTGAGCCTGGGGACCACAGGTAAACAAAACTGCTACAAAGCGACTTGCCTGGTGATCTCGGGTCACACAGGCGGAGTTCCTCTGGGGCGGACACTTCGGTGTTTGGCCAGAGTCCCGGACCAGCGGAGAATCCGGCCTGCAGCAGCTCTCTGCTCCCAGGCCCCCTGGAAGGAGTTCTCACCGCCTGGTCGAGGCGGGCACTCCTGAGGCAGCAGGCGGAGGAGACCACCAAACATCCCTGGCCCAGGAGGGTACTGTATCGGCCTCTGGGTACCCGTGAGGAGGGCCCAGGAGCAGCAGATTCACTGCGTCTGAGACACCGCACCTGAAGGGACCGACCGGATAAACAGCTCTCTGCACCCCAAATCCCGTGGGAGGAGGCTAAACCTTCAGAGAGGCGGACACGCCTGGGAAACCAGAAGAGACTGCACGCTGCACACAGTACTGACCCCAGAGGAAAACAAAAGCTATCTGGAACCCTGGTGCACGGAACCTCCCGGAAGAAATGGCGGCGCAGATCTTCCTGGCTGCTGCCGTGGAGAGCTCATAAGCAACACCCCAGCGAGCAAACTTGAGCCTGGGGACCACAGGTAAGACAAACTTTTCTGCTACAAACAACTTGCCTGGTGAACTCAAGACACAGGCTCACAGGAACAACTGAAGACCTGTAGAGAAAAAAAAACTACTGCCCGAAAGCAGAACACTCTGTCCCCATAACTGGCTGAAAGACAACAGGAAAACAGATCTACAGCACTCCTGAGACACAGGCTTATAAGACAGTCTAGCCACTGTCAGAAATAGCAGAACAAAGTAACACTAGAGATAATCTGATGGCGAGAGGCAAGCGCAGGAACCCAAGCAACAGAAACCAAGACTACATGGCATCATCGGAGCCCAATTCTCCCACCAAAGCAAACACGGAATATCCAAACACACCAGAAAAGCAAGATCTAGATTCAAAATCATATTTAACCATGATGCTGGAGAACATCAAGAAAGACATGATGAACTTCCTTAGAGAACAAGTAGAAGCCTACAGAGAGGAATCGCAAAAAAATGAAAGAATTCCAGGAAAACATAAATAAACAAGTAGAAGCCCAAAGAGAGGAGACACAAAAATCCCTGAAAGAATTACAGGAAAACACAATCAAACAGTGGAAGGAATTAAAAATGGAAATAGAAGCAATCAAGAAAGAACACATGGAAACAACCCTGGATATAGAAAACCAAAAGAAGAGACAAGGAGCTGTAGATACAAGCTTCACCAACAGAATACAAGAGATGGAAGAGAGAATCTCAGGAGCAGAAGATTCCATAAAATTCATTGACTCAACTGTCAAAGATAATGTAAAGCGGAAAAAGCTACTGGTCCAAAACATACAGGAAATCCAGGACTCAATGAGAAGATCAAACCTAAGGATAATAGGTATAGAAGAGAGTGAAGACTCCCAGCTCAAAGGACCAGTACATATCTTCAACAAAATCATAGAAGAAAACTTCCCTAACCTAAAAAAAGAGATACCCATAGGCATACAAGAAGCCTACAGAACTCCAAATAGATTGGACCAGAAAAGAAACACCTCCCGTCACATAATAGTCAAAACACCAAGCGCACAAAATAAAGAAAAGAATATTAAAAAGCAGTAAGGGAAAAAGGTCAAGTAACATATAAAGGCAGACCTATCAGAATCACACCAGACTTTTAAGCCAAACTATGAAGGCCAGAAGATCCTGGACTGATGTCATACAGACCCTAAGAGAACACAAATGCCAGCCCAGGTTACTGTATCCTGCAAAACTCTCAATCAGCATAGATGGAGAAACCAAGATATTCCATGACAAAACCAAATTTACACAATATCTTTCTACAAATCCAGCACTACAAAAGGATAATAAATGGTAAAGCCCAACATAAGGAGGAGGCCAGCTATACCTAGAAGAAGCAAGAAACTAATAAATCTTGGCAACAAAACAAAAGAAGAAAAGCACACAAACATAACCTCACTTCCAAATATGAATACAACCGGAAGCAATAATCACTATTCCTTAATATCTCTCAACATCAATGGTCTCAACTCCCCAATAAAAAGACATAGATTAACAAACTGGATACGCAACGAGGACCCTGCATTCTGCTGCCTACAGGAAACTCACCTCAGAGACAAAGACAGACACTACCTCAGAGTGAAAGGCTGGAAAACAACTTTCCAAGCAAATGGTCAGAAGAAGCAAGCTGGAGTAGCCATTCTAATATCAGATAAAATCAATTTTCAACTAAAAGTCATCAAAAAAGATAAGGAAGGACACTTCATATTCATCAAAGGAAAAATCCACCAAGATGAACTCTCAATCCTAAATATCTATGCCCCAAATACAAGGGCACCTACATACGTAAAAGAAACCTTACTAAAGCTCAAAACACACATTGCACCTTACACAATAATAGTAGGAGATTTCAACACCCCACTCTCATCAATGGACAGATCATGGAAACAGAAACTAAACAGAGACGTAGACAGACTAAGAGAAGTCATGAGCCAAATGGACTTAACGGATATTTATAGAACGTTCTACCCTAAAACAAAAGGATATACCTTCTTCTCAGCTCCTCATGGTACTTTCTCCAAAATTGACCATATAATTGGTCAAAAAACAGGCCTCAACAGATACAGAAAGATAGAAATAATCCCATGCGTGCTATCGGACCACCACGGCCTAAAGCTGGTCTTCAATAACCATAAGGGAAGAATGCCCACATATACGTGGAAATTGAACAATGCTCTACTCAATGATAACCTGGTCAAGGAAGAAATAAAGAAAGAAATTAAAGACTTTTTAGAATTTAATGAAAATGAAGATACAACATACCCAAACTTATGGGACACAATGAAAGCTGTGCTAAGAGGAAAACTCATAGCGCTGAGTGCCTGCAGAAAGAAACAGGAAAGAGCATATGTCAGCAGCTTGACAGCACACCTAAAAGCTCTAGAACAAAAAGAAGCAAATACACCCAGGAGGAGTAGAAGGCAGGAAATAATCAAACTCAGAGCCGAAATCAACCAAGTAGAAACAAAAAGGACCATAGAAAGAATCAACAGAACCAAAAGTTGGTTCTTTGAGAAAATCAACAAGATAGATAAACCCTTGGCCAGACTAACGAGAGGACACAGAGAGTGTGTCCAAATTAACAAAATCAGAAATGAAAAGGGAGACATAACTACAGATTCAGAGGAAATTCAAAAAAATCATCAGATCTTACTATAAAAGCCTATATTCAACAAAACTTGAAAATCTGCAGAAATGGACAATTTCTAGACAGATACCAGGTACCGAAAGTTAAATCAGGAACAGATAAACCAGTTAAACAACCCCATAACTCCTAAGGAAATAGAAGCAGTCATTAAAGGTCTCCCAACCAAAAAAGCCCAGGTCCAGGCAGGTTTAGTGCAGAATTCTATCAGACCTTCATAGAAGACCTCGTACCAATCTTATCCAAACTATTCCACAAAATTGAAACAGATGGAGCACTACCAAATTCCTTCTATGAAGCCACAATTACTCTTATACCTAAACCACACAAAGACCCAACAAAGAAAGAGAACTTCAGACCAATTTCCCTTATGAATATCGATGCAAAAATACTCAATAAAATTCTGGCAAACCGAATCCAAGAGCACATCAAAACAATCATTCACCATGATCAAGTAGGCTTCATCCCAGGCATGCAGGGATGGTTCAATATCTGGGAAAACCATCAACGTGATCCATTATATAAACAAACTGAAAGAACAAAACCACATGATCATTTCATTAGATGCTGAAAAGCATTTGACAAAATTCAACACCCTTCATGATAAAAGTCCTGGAAAGAATAGGAATTCAAGGCCCATACCTAAACATAGTAAAAAATATATACAACAAACCAGTTGCTAACATTAAACTAAATGGAAGAAACTGGAAGCAATCCCCACTAAAATCAGGGACTAGACAAGGCTGCCCACTCTCCCTACTTATTCAATATAGTTCTTGAAGTTCTAGCCAGAGCAATCAGACAACAAAAAGGAGGTCAAGGGATACAGATCGGAAAAAGAAGAAGTCAAAATATCACTATTTGCAGATGATATGATAGTATATTTAAGTGATCCCAAAAAGTTCCACCAGAGAACTACTAAAAGCTGATAAACAACTTCAGCAAAGTGGCTGGGTATAAAATTAACTCAAATAAATCAGTAGCCTTCCTCTACACAAAAGAAAACAGGCCGAGAAAAGAAATTAGGAAATGACACCCTTCATAATAGATCCAAATAATATAAAGTACCTCGGGGTGACTTTAACCAAGCAAGGGAAAGATCTGTACAATAAGAACTTCAAGACTCTGAAGAAAGAAATTGAAGAAGATCTCAGAAAATGGAAAAAGATCTCCCATGCTCATGGATTGGCAGGATTAATATAATAAAATGGCCATTCTACCAAAAGCGATCTACAGATTCAATGCAATCCCCATCAAAATACCAATCCAATTCTTCAAAGAGTTAGACAGAACAATTTGCAAATTCATCTGGAATAACAAAAAACCCAGGATAGCTAAAACTATCCTCAACAATAAAAAAGGACTTCAGGGGAATCACTGTCCCAGATCTCAAGCAGTATTACAGAGCAATAGTGATAAAAACTGCATGGTATTGGTACAGAGACAGACAGATAGACCAATGGAACCGAATTGAAGACCCAGAAATGAACCCACACACCTATGGGCACTTTATTTTTTACAAAGGAGCCAAAACCATCCAATGGAAAAAAGATAGCATTTTCAGCAAATGGTGCTGGTTCAACTGGAGGTCAACATGTAGAAGAATGCAGATCGATCCATGCTTATCACCCTGTACAAAGCTTAAGTCCAAGTGGATCAAGGACCTCCACATCAAACCAGATACACTCAAACTAATAGAAGAAAAACTAGGGAAGCATTTGGAACACATGGGCACTGGAAAAAATTTCCTGAACAAAACACCCATGGCTTATGCTCTAAGATCAAGAATCGACAAATGGGATTGCATAAAACTGCAAAGCTTCTGTAAGGAAAAGGACACTGTGGTTAGGACAAAACGGCAACCAACAGATTGGGAAAAGATCTTTACCAATCCTACAACAGATAGAGGGCTTATATCCAAAATATACAAAGAACTGAAGAAGTTAGACAGCAGGGAGGCAAATAACCTATTAAAAATGGGGTTCAGAGCTAAACAGAGAATTCACAGCTGAGGAATGCCGAATGGCTGAGAAACACCTAAAAAAATGTTCAACATCGTTAGTCATAAAAAATGCAAATCAAAACAACCCTGAGATTTCACCTCACACCAGTGAGAATGGCTAAGATCAAAAAACTCAGGTGACAGCAGATGCTGGCGAGGATGTGGAGAAAGGGGAACACTCCTCCATTGTTGGTGGGGTTGCAGACTGCTACAACCATTCTGGAAATCAGTCTGGAGGTTCCTCAGAAAATTGGACATTGAACTGCCTGAGGATCCAGCTATACCTCTCCTGGGCATATACCCAAAAGATGCCCCAACCTATAAAAAAGACACGTGCTCCACTATGTTCATCGCAGCCTTATTTATAATAGCCAGAAGCTGGAAAGAACCCAGATGCCCTTCAACAGAGGAATGGATACAGAAAATGTGGTACATCTACACAATGGAATATTACTCAGCTATCAAAAACAATGGCTTTGTGAAATTCGTAGGCAAATGGTTGGAACTGGAAACTATCATCCTGAGTGAGCTAACCCAATCACAGAAAGACATACATGGTATGTACTCATTGATAAGTGGCTATTAGCCCAAATGCTTGAATTACCCTAGATGCCTAGAACAAATGAAACTCAAGACGGATGATCAAAATGTGAATGCAGATCGCTCATGAGAGACACAGCCAGAATACAGCAAATACAGAGGCGTATGCCAGCAGGAAACCACTGAACTGAGAACAGGACCCTGTTGAAGGAATCAGAGAAAGAACTGGAAGAGCTTGAAGGAAAGACCCCATATATACAGCAATGCCAACCAACCAGAGCTTCCAGGGACTAAGCCACTACCCAAAGACTATACATGGACTGACCCTGGACTCTGACCTCGTAAGTTGCAATGAATATCCTAGTAAGAGCACCAGTGGAAGGGAAGCCATGGGTCCTGCTAAGACTGAACCCCTAGTGAACTAGACTGTTGGGGAGAGGGCAGCAATGGGGGGGAGGGTGGGAGGGAACACCCATAAGGAAGGGAGGGGGGGGATGTTTGCCGAAACCGGAAAGGGAATAACATTTGAAATGTATATAAGAAATACTCAAGTTAATAAAAAAAAAAAAAAAAAAAAATATACAGAAAACCATCAACGTAATCCATTATATAAACAAAGTGAAAGATAAAAACCACATGATAATTTCATTAGATGATGAGAAAACATTTGAAAAAATTCAACACCCCTTCATGATAAAAGTTGTGGAAAGATCAGGAATCCAAGGCCCATACCTAAACATAGTAAAAGCAATATACAGCAAACCAGTAGCTAACATCAATGTAAATGGAGAGAAACTTGAAGCAATCCCTTTAAAATCAGGGACTAGACAAGGCTGCCCACTCGCTCCCTACTTATTCAAAATAGTACTTGAAGTCCTAGTCAGAGCAATCAGACAATGAAAGGAGGTCAAAGGGATACAAATTGGAAAGGAAGAAGTCAAAATATCACTATTTTGCAGATGGTATGATAGTATATTTAAGTGACCCCAAAAGTTCCACCAGAGAACTACTAAACCTGATAAACAACTTCTGCAAAGTGGCTGGGTATAAAATTAACTCAAACAAATCAGTAGCTTTCCTCTAATCAAAGGATAAACAGGCTGAGAAAGAAATTAAGGAAATAACACCCTTTCTAAGAATCCCAAATAATAATAATAAAAAAAAACCTTGATGTGACTTTACCTAAGCAAGTGAAAGAACTGTATGACAAGAACTTCAAGTCTCTGAAGAAAGAAATTGAAGAAGACCTCAGAAGATGGAAAGACCTCCCATGTTCATCTATTGGCAGGATAAATATAGTAAAAATGGCCATTTTGCCAAAAGCAATCTATAGATTCAATGCAATCCCCATCAAAATTCCAACTCATTTCTTCATACAGATAGAAAGAACAATTTGCAAATTCATTTGGAATAATAAAAAAACGAGGATAGCAAAAAAAACAATACTCAACAATAAAAGAACTTCTGGGGGTAATCACCATCTCTGACCTAAAGTAGTATTACATAGCAATAGTGATAAAAACTGTATGGTATTGGTGCAGAGACAGACAGATAGATCATTGGAATAGAACTGAAGACCCAGAAATGAATTGATACACCTATGGTCACTTGATCTTTGAAAAAGGAGCCAAAACCATCCAATGGAAAATGATAGCATTTTCAACAAATGGTGCTGGTTCAACCTGAGGTCAGCATGTAGAAGAATGCAAATCGATCCATTCTTATTTCCCTTTACAAAGCTTAAGTCCAAGTGGATCAAGGACCTCCACATCAAACCACATATACTCAAACTAATAGAAAAAAGTGGGGAAGAGTCTCAAACACATGGGCACTGGGGAAAATATCCTGAACAAAACACCAATGGCTTATGCTCTAAGATTAAGAATCAACAAATGGGACTTCATGAAACTACAAAGCTTCTGTAAGACAAAGGATACTTGCATTAGGACAAAACGGCAACCAACAGATTAGGGAAAGGTCTTTACCAATCCTATATCTGATAGAGGGCTGATATCCTAAATATACAAAGAACTCAGAAAGGTAGACTTCAAAGAGCCAATTAACCCTATTAAAAATTGTTGTACAGAGCTAAACAAAGAATTCTGAGCTGAAGAATATCAAATGACTGAGAGGCACCTAAAGAAATGTTCAACATCCTTAGTGATCAGGAAAATTCAAATCAAAATCACCCTGACATTCCACCTCAAACCAGTCAGAATGGCTAAGATAAAAAAACTCAGACAAGGGGTTGGGGATTTAGCTCAGTGGTAGAGCGCTTGCCTAGCAAGCGCAAGGCCCTGGGTTCGGTCCCCAGGTCCGGAAAAAAAAAAAGACCAAAAAAAAAAAAAAAAAAAGACTCAGACAACAGAAGATGCTGACAAGGATGTAGAGAAAGAGAAACATTCCTCCATTTTTGGTAGGATTGCAAACTGGTACAACCACTCTGGAAATCAGTCTGGAGGTTCCTCAGAAAATTGGACATTGCACTGAGGACCCAGCTATACCCCTGGGCAAATACTGAAAAGATGATCTAACATACTGCAAAGACACATACTGCACTATGTTCATAGCAGCCTTATTTATAATATCCATAAGCTGGAAAGATCCCAGATGCCCTTCAACAGAGGAATGGATACAGAAATGTGGTACATCTACACAATGGAGTACTACTCAGCTATCAAAAACAATGACTTCATGAAATTCATAGGCAAATGGATTGTACTAGAAAATATCATCTTGAGTGAGGTTACTCGAACACAGAATAACACACTTGGTATGCACTTATTGATAAGTGGATATTAGCTCAAAAGCTCAAATTACCTAAGATGCAATGCACAGACCACATGAAGCTCAAGAAGCAGGGTGACCAAAATGCAGATGCTTCACTCCTTCTTTAAAGGGGGAACAAAAATATCCATAGGAGGGGATATGGAGGCAAAGTTTAGAGTAGAGACTGAAGGACTGGCTATTCAGAGGCTGCCCCACATGTAGATATATACATTCACCAAAACTAGATAAGATTGATGAAGCTAAAAAGTGCATGCCGATAGGAACTGGATATAGAGCTCTCCTGAGAAACACAACCAGATCATGTCCAATACAGAGGCGAATGCTAGTAACAACCTCTGTACCTGAAAACTGGACTCTCGTTGGAAGAATTAGAGAAAGGATTGAAAGAGCTGAAGGGGCTTACAACCCCATAAGAACAATAATGTCAACCAACCACAGCCTCCAGGAACTAAGCCACTACCCAAAGACTATACATGAACTGACCCAGGGCTCCAGCTGCATATGTAGCAAAGAATAGCCTTGTTGGGCACCAGTAGAAGGAGAAGCCCTTGATCCTACCAAGGTTGGAGCCCTAGTGCAGGGGAATGTTGGGAAGGAGGGGTGGTAAGGGGGATAGATGGGGAGGAACACCCTTATGAAGGAGGGGTAGGGGATAGGGGGCTTGTGAACAGGAAACCGGGAAAGGAAATAACATTTGAAATGTAAATAAGGAAACATATCCAATAAAAAAAATCAGTGTGTTGTTTTGGGAAACTCTTGTTATCAAGAAAATATTGCCAAAAGTTCAATGCACTCAAATAAAATTTATGAAAGACACAATTGTTTTACTATCTACAATTATTTATTCCTAGCCGTATGTAGCAGGTTGTAGAAATAATGGAAGTACCATGAATAAAATATAGTTGTGAAAGTATAGAATACATACATACATCCTCGAATATGAATTCAATATAGATTCCTAATACATTTCTAATGAATTTAATTCTAGTGAAATAGAAATACTGATAACCAGTAAGTATAATGATTGTTAAATAAATTTGATGAATTGCTAGACACAATTAATAAAGATCATTCTTAAACAAAAGGTGATAATTACAACATTTATAGTTATACAGAATGGCATGGCACTTTGTGTTGGTGGGGAAAGACATTTTAAAGTCCTCTAGTCAGTTTGAAAACTTGTATTCAAGACCTGCTGAGAAGAAAAAACTGTCACATTTTTCAATAATTTTTTGAAAGACATTTTTATTCCCCCAAAAGAGTAACAAGGAGTCACAAGAGAACTGAGCAATGGCTTTATGTGCTGTTTTCTGTCTTCTGCCCCTACTTCCAAACCAGTTCGCATGTTTATTGACCTACTGACTACCTGATTCACGCCATGCCCTGTGCCAAGTGCCAGGAACACTACAGCATGAAAACAGTGCCCTTGCTCAAAATGTTTGTAGTTTTGTTAAGGAGTCAGACTTCTTCACTGATTAAAGGCATAAACATGTCACTTCTGGCTACTGTGTTGAAATGTCATTTAAATGCTCGTCTAAAAGACGAGTGAATTGACCAAGTAATGAGGCAGAAGATGAAAGAATTTCTTTGTAAAACGACAACAAAAACAAACAACAAAAAAGCCACAAATAATCATTTTAACAAAAGCCATAAAGTTCCCTGAGTGAGTGAGCCCCTGCTAGCCACCAAAACTGTTAGCACCTTAATTTTAGCCCTTCTAGACCCTAGACTACAAGAAATAAATTTCAATTGTTTCTGAGCCTGACCAGCCTTCTTACTACAGTGCTTAACTAACAAAACCCACCAAGACTGTTCAACTGTGGACATTTTATTTCTGCCAGAACAACTGTCATTTTGTTCTAATTATCTGCTTGATGCTAAGCAGAATTGACTATTTGTCACTTAGCTGTACATTATACATTCTCTGTGGCAAGGTTGCCTCCGAGGGGCAAACATTGATTCTTGATGAAGCAAATTAAAACATTTTTTCACTTTTATACACTTATAAATCATAAATATATAAACAGTATGAGCTCAGACATATAAATAAATAGGCATTCTTCTATGGTATTAAAATATCACCAAGAAGGAGAGAAAACAGGAAAATTTAAACAAAGAGGACCTAGAGGAGCAGTCATAAAAGAAGCACTACTCCATATAAATGTTCAGTGGTATTTGCTAGTTTAATCAAGTGTAGTGGGTCGCTATTTAACATAATTCAACTTATGGTTGCGTACATATTTGAGAATCAAGTTAGCATAATTGCTTGGTTTTGCCTTTAGTATCACATTGACTGTTAAAATGCATGTATGTGTGTATGCACAGAAATTAGAAATATACTCATGATACAGTAAAATAATATTTGCAATCTAATACTTGTGTTCCATTTGAGGACTAGATGTTATTCTGAAAGAATGTTCCAGCACTCAGATAATAATAATAATTGGAGAGCTGTCTTGTCTTCTCCTGACCCCTCTCCACAGAGATAACAATTGGAAGCCAGGAATTTAATCACAGTGTAGTGAGGGCATCTGAGGCATCTGCAATTGTCATGGCTCTACATGGAGATTTAGGTGCTCGTGAGCCTCTGGTGACCTGGTACCACAGAGATCCAGGGAGCAATCCTCTCAGTTAAGATAAAGAGAATCAACACTGGCCTTGTCATCTGTCACTTACTCTTCCTCTCACTGCTGAAGGTGAGTTAGATGTTAGAAAATCATTCTTCCTGAGAAATGGACTTGGCTCATGGAATTCGGACACATAGATCCTTTGTTTTATTTTTATTTGTTTGTTTGGTTTATGTTTGTTTTTGGTTTTTTTGTATTTTTTAATATTTTTATTGGACTTTTTATTTACATTTCAAATGTTATTACCTTTCCAAGTTTCCCATCCATAAGCCTCCTATCTCATCCCCCTCCCATTCTTCTATAAAGTTGTTCCCCTCCCCAACCACACCCCTTCCTGCCTCCCCACTGTGACACTCCTCTACATTGGGGGGGGTCCAGACTTGGCAGGACCAAGGACTTCTCCCATTGGTGCCCAACAAGGCTATCCTCTGCTACATATGCAGCTGGAGCCAGGGGTCTGTCCATGTGTAGTCTTTAGATGGTGGTTTAGTCCCTGGGAGCTCTGGTTGGTTGGTATTGTTGTTCTTATGGGGTTGCAAACCCCTTCAGCACCTTCAATCCTTTCATAATTGCTCCAATGGGAACCCCACTCTCAGTTCACATATATATATGAATGTTTTTCATATATATTTTTTCATATAAATATTCATATATATGAATATTTTTGTTCCCTCTTTTTAAGAAGAACTGAAGCATCTGCTCTTTGGTTATCCTTCTTGAGCTCCATGTGGCCTGTGAATTGTATCTTGGGTAATTCGAGCTTTTGGGCTAATATCCACTTATCAGTGAGTGCATACCATGTGGAGTTTTTGTTGTTGTTGTTGTTGTTTTGGTTTGGTTTGGTTTGGTTTGGTTTGGTTTTTTGTCATTGGGTTACCTCACTCAGGATATCTTCTAGTTCCATCCATTTGCCTATGAATTTCATGAAGTCATTGTTTTTGATAGCTGAGTAGTATTCCATTGTGTAGATGTACCACATTTTCTGTATCCATTCCTCCATTGAAGGGTAGCTGGGTTCTTTCCAGCTTTTGTTTCTATCTTGCTTGATGTAGTAGCATCCAGTTCAATGTTGATGCAAATAGCAGGGCTTTACTCTTTTTGTGGAAGGGAAATATTCCTTTAAGTACATCTATTATCTGTTGATGGATCTTTAGATTGTTACCATTTGTTGGCTTTGCTTGATATTGGAGTATTAATATGTGAGTACGTAGGTTTTTCTGACAGACTGGTGTTATTGCTTTGGTTCTACATCTAGCAATACAGAATGGATTCTATTACTAAATTTCTGAGGAATATCTTTATTATATCCTACAATGGCTATTAATTTATGTTCTAAAGTGTGCAAAGGGTTCCTTCCTTGTTCCTGTATTCTTACAATCATTTGTTACCTGTGTGTGTGTGTGTGTGTGTGTGTGTGTGTGTGTGTGTCTTAGGTATTAAACATGTGGTTTCACATATTCTAAGCATAGAGCCACAGAGGTCGTCCCTACGTCCATCTCTTTTTGTTAACAGGCAATCAAAATAAAGAAATTCTATTTTTCTTAAGATCTAACAATAGGTGATACTGAAATTTTTTAATATATAAGCCATCCATTTACATATTCTTTTGAGAAATACATATCTACTTTACTGTCAGCTTTAGATCAGATTATTTGTTGAACAATATTTGCTTTGCTTTTTCTATTGATAGTCTGGGATCTTTATGTAATTTGGATATATTCGATTGTTCAATATACACAGCATGAACATATTCTACTATTCTGTGAATTAACTCTGATTTGTTGACTGTTTTCTTACCTACGAAGAGCTTTTAAGTTTTACTTAGTCCTATTTTTCTACTTTCACTTAAGAAAGGGGAAAGATAAATATGATCTCTTTTCCAAAAGTCCTATGTCTATTCTAATGTCTTTAAATGTTCCAACTATATTTTATTCTAGTGGTATCATAATTATGGGTTATGTTTGCATTTTTAAACCAGCTCATCCACTGGATTTTTAATGCAACTGTGGATAAAAAGAGATCTGACTTCACTCTTCTGCTTCTAAGTTTCTATCACCTCTTATTGAAAAGAGGTTTCTATCACTTCTTATTGAAAAGTCCATCCTTTCTCTAACCCATATTCTTTGCACCACTTTTGAAGATCAGTTGCTGCAGATGCACAAATTTTCCTCTGTTCCATCATCTTTCTGTTTAAATTTTGGCGACACTGTGGGAGATGTTTCAAAGCAACACAGCTTTCAGGAAGTTACATGGCTCCTGCTCACTGAGCTTACCTAGTTTTACAAGAAGAGCAATAAATAATGAGAAATAGTGCATTTTGAGTTGAGAGATAGGAAGTTGCTTTAAAGGCAAGACACCAATCATCAAAGTTCACCATCAGGGGAAACCTTCATTTGAAAGGAGAGAGACTGAATTAATTATACTACCCAAGGGGTTCCCCGCTTCAAAGCAAACATTTAGGATTTTGTTCTTGTATCTAGCCACTAAAGCATACAAAGACCATTACATCTATGCTAGAAAGGCCACACTGCATTTTGACCTGACAGCAGACTTTTCCAGCATCATTCAAAGAGTGCTGATTTTACAAACATATGAAATGAAAAAAGGTATAGGTTTGAAATGGGGCTCTTGAAAAGCAGCTAAGGCTAGAAAACTCTATGATAAAATTAAATTCTCAACAAGTAGCTCTTGGGATGTGTTAGAAGAAGCTGTGTTGAAGTCTAAGTCACAGTGGATAACTCAGGATGTTGGAGATGCCCAAATTGTTAGATATCTGTCAATAAAATCATGGAATGAAGCTGGGTCAAGATGCCTGAAGGGTTGGTCTGTGCAAGATCATGAGTATCCACGTGAAGACACCACAAACTTCAGACGTTTGATAGGGTAGCTGTGTTTGGTGTTTGTCTTGTTGGATTTTGAGTTTGCTTTGGTCAGGTCTTTGTTGTCCTCATACCCATTCATTTTTCAAAGGAATGTTTACTTTGTGACATTGTATATTGGAATAATATAACTTAGTTGTCACATTTTTCCCCAGAGCTCTCAGAAGAAACTTTTGGCTTTGAGTGCTATTGATCCTGCCTATAAAATTCCTCTAGGAATTTTGAAGTTAGATTGAATATGTTTCAAATTATGAAATTTTCATGAGCCCACAGAGACAAAGAGTGGGACGTTGTGGTTTAAAAGTGACTTACTTCTTATTATAGGGATGAGACCCTGTTAGCTTTCCCATGTCCTCTTTAGCATGGCCATTGTTACCCTTGTTCAGCTCATGCTTAGACAGCCATGTTGGTGTGACTTTACGTATGTAGCTTCTGACATTCCTAGGATCACAGTCTCACAGCAAATCTGATCTGCTGGCTGTTACAATCTTTCTGCCTCCACTTCCTCAGTGATCCCTGACCCTTAGGTACTAGAGTTGATTTATAGATGTGTGCATTAGCTCTGGGCACCACACTTCTGCATTTCTATTGGTTAAAGTTGATGTAATTGCACTATAATCTCAAGAACTAAATATAAAATGATTTTTAAAAAACTTGTATTTAGGAATCAGGCTAACAAGGGTTGGGTTTGTCGTCTTTATTCTTCATTGTCAATTTGACTGGATTTTAGGGCATTCCTAGATGACCATGTACTAACTTCCTGCTTCAAAAAAGCAAAAGTTTGCACAATGTCCCCTTATCAGCGAGGTCTAATGAGCTGTAAATTTTAAATTGTAATCTGCACTGCTCTTTCTCAGCTTTATACCACTACCCCCATTTCTTCATTTGATTTTATAGCATTTATTTCCCCTTGTCAAACAACATAATTATTTGCTTTAATTTATCATTTATGATATGTCTTTATTTATTAGAATATAAGCGTACATTTACCACATTTTTTATTTACTTATACATGCATGTTCAAGGGATGGTATGTACACCACAGTGCACGTGTGAGAAAACAACGTTCAAGGACAAGTTCTTGATTTCCCCTATATGGGAACCAAGAATCAAACTTAGGTCATTGAACTTGGCTACAAACCTTCCTAACTGCTGAATACACCAGCTGGCGCTATAAGCTAATAAATTTATCTTTTGTTCTCTTGTAAGCACCTTGTAAGTACTAGATGCTTAGGGAGTGGGTTGGAAGGAAAGAGCCATGATTTTACCTTATGTTGAAACTTTCTTCTTTGCTCGCCTACTTAGACCCAAGACAAGACATTTACTTTGTGTTTATCTGCAACTTCTTGATACATTTTCTAAAAACAATGCATGTGTAATAACCATTTGCTAAGCTCACTCCCATTGTCCCACAGCTCTGTAGGGGATGCAATTAGAACATGCAAACCCAGAGGAGAAAGTCATGATTCATTGTAAACTATAGCAGTATCTGAGAGCTCCAAAGGTAAAAGTCCAATATAGACCAATATGGTAAAGATCTCTTGTTCACGTCTTATTCATGAATTAAGAATTCAGAGTCAAGACAATGACAGACGCAACAGGTAAAGTCACTTGCTCTCAAGCATGGCAGCCTAAGTTTGATCCTTGGAACGCACATCGTGGAAGGAGAGAGCAATTCCCACAGGTTATCCTCTGACCTCCACAGGCACACGGGGGCACATGCATATGCAAACAACACACATGAGTACATTGAAGCAGACTTAAGAATTCACCGTAGTTTCTTTGGTCGTTTTCTACCACACCTGCTTTTATTCGAAGTATCTGCTTTGGTAAATTAGATGGCCACAGACTTTGATGGATGCCACCATGCCTTCTTTGACTCTTCTTTCTGCTTTCTTCCTCAGAGCTCTCCCTGCCATGATGCAGTGGATCCGCACCCAGAAGCCAGGAGAGAGCGGCATCAATATTGTCACTGCTGATTTTGTAGAACTTGGTGATTTTATCAGCACTGTCATAAAACTCAACTATGTCTTTGATGAAGGAGAAGCCAATACTTGATATTACTCTTCGGAGTGTCCTTGAGGAAGATAGAGAAGCCTCATTGTATTAGACATATTATCAATAAGCCCTCTGATTTTCCTGTTCCACTGAGTCTCTGAAGGAATTAAGGTTTAGCAGTGGGCAGAAAATGAGGGTAAATCATGTCTTCAGTGATTGTAACCATATTCTGCATTGCTATAAATATGTCATTTCCAATTTGGTGACCAAAATCTACTTCTAGTGTTAGGAATAGAAAAGAACAGTGAATTTCATTTTTCAGAATTAATGTTTGTGCTGTGTAACTCATGAGTGTTTACTAGATTGCATTTTCTAATTTCAACCTCGGGGCCCTGTATTATTCATAGCCTCTACCCTTTCCACTCCCTCTCTCTTGCTCGCTCTTCCTAATTAGATGCTATATGGGTCTCAAAACAATTGAATGCCCAACATAATGTGCATTGCATTGTTGTGTTGAAATGTGTTTGTTTCGTGAGACTTGGTAAAATATTCCATAGTCATCTGCAATTGGGCAATCATAGCTAATTCTTGGTCATAGAAAATATGCATCAAATCAGTCTCCCTGCATCTGTAATATTGTCAGTCAGGAGTGATTTTGTGTTTTAGGAAAACAACAGCATTTCACAGCAGCTCTGTGCGAAGCAGCTAGGACTACCATGCAAACAGACTTTTGGAAAGACAAGTGTCAACTCCACAGTGAAAAAAGAAAAAGAAAAAGAATGGTATACACATAGATTGATACCCTTTTAATTCAGCAAAGTCTTAAATAATAATGCCCTGTAAATGTCAAACTTCAAGTGTGTGGAAATCAGGAAAAAATAAATCTGATTTCTTTAAATCTTAAACTTTAAAAAGTTCTCTTAATAATTGTAGAAAAAGAAAGACCATGAGAGGCTACTATAAAATTGGAAGTCTAAATGCACAAATCTAAGACTCTGAGCATGCGAAGAAAGAAAAAAAAAAAACAGTGAAAGAAGCTTTATTTGTAACTTAGAGGAAACTGAAAGGATGCAGCGGCATTAGAATAATGTTTCTGAGACTCTCCCTGTAATCTTTGTAGTTCCTTTACAAATTCCTTCAATGTGGATGATCTCTACAAACTCATTTACAACTAGCATTCAGGGTTCCATACTGCTTGAGGCGGGACAACAACCAAGGAGCTAAAGTCTCATACAAATGTCTGTGGCATCACGGGTAACCCAGGGAAAACAATGTTAACACATTTTTTTGAGAGCTGAATACTTCTTAGTATCTTTATAATATTAAACAACTCTAAAACAACCTTCTAAGAGCACAATACTCCTCTCCATATTTTCAGCGGGAATAATGTGGGGATTAGTAAAAGTCTGTACAATTGCTGAAGTTCCTAAAATTATACATTATTTTATCTTCACACATAGAAATTATCAAACCAAATTAACTTCTTTGGACAATGAAATTCCATGCATATCAGACTCTTAGAAAGAAAAAAAAGCATTCATTTGGCTTTTAATTAATTTAAATGGAGGACATGTGACTTAATTCCTTTGGCCTAGATAAGGACTTGATTTCAAGCCTACATCTCAATATTATAAATAACCAGGAGTTGACTTAGATTACAGATACTCTTCATTAGAAAACAGCACTTAGCAACAACTACAGAGAGTGAAAAGAATGCGCTTTGTGAAAAATGTGTTTAGACTAAATAACTTGCATATGTACACAACAGATATGTTTATAATTCCAGATCTATGTGTGTATTTAGTCGCACATACTCTGGTGCAGACAAACAAATATACATGCACACAGACTATAGGCAAACATAGTACAATTATTTCTCCAGTTACAAACAAACACTGATATCAGTAAATAATTTAAAGAGGAATTCCAGAGCCACAGGCATGGGTACATACCTATAACTCTAGAACTTGAGAGGCAGGAGAATCAGTAGTTCTCCAAGTCTAGCCTGAGCTACATTGTGAGCTCAAGGCTACCCTGGGTTACAAAAGGAGATCTCAAAAATCTAAACAACAAAATAAAGATGGCATCCCTATCAATGTATGGAAAATTGTTAGAAACCATCTGAGAATGCAGTAGTTCATCATATAAAATGTTTTTATGAAATATCACAGATTGAGACTTTAATATTCACAAAATATAATGCTTTCCCTGTTAACTTCTCCATCTTTTGCAAGTCTATTATCTGTCTTGATCTTTTTGAGCAGATAAACAGAAACCTTCTAAAAAGAGATTATCGATTATCGCCATTATGCTCTATATTTGCGCTCTGATTACTCAATTTTGATGCTTTAGGAGCATCTATTGCCAAGCACAGTTGCAATGACACAATTATCTTATCATATGACAGAAAGAGGTTCTTAATCTGTTAACAAAAACAAAATGGATGCAATGTAGAAGTGACTCTATTGTATTTTCTTGAACTTGGATCCTTCCCTACAGTCTTCGTGATATATATTATGTGCGTGCTGGAAAGAATGGACAGGATGAAGCACTCGACTGAACTTTCCAGACTAGGAAAGAGGGGGTTTTGTTTGTTTATTTTGCTGTTTTTGCCATTAATGATGTCTGCACAGAAAGTACTTTCAATCTGAACTTATGATTTCTATGTGGATACACAGTTAGCTCCTAGGCAGTAGGCACTGAGATACATGGACTTGCCTTAACTTCTAAAGAGGGACTAAATAGAAATAAACCATGAGAGAATTCCCTAAAAGATTTTCCCTGGAAAGGGAAATGGAGAGAAGGCGCCTTTGGCTGTTTCCTGGCCACTGTCCCTACTGTGGAACACACTCATGGAGCAGCCTGTGGACCCTTCATAAATGGTAGCATGGAGTCAAATCAGACCCTAAATTCTGCTTTGTCTTTTCCTTGTCCTGGGAGTACAAGGGCTACACATAGGCTTCAAGTGGAAGTACGTCTTAGTGTACCTTTCATTTTGCAGGCACTTAAGACACTTTATGTTATAAGTCCTACAAAGCAAAACCAAAACCAAAACTAAAGTCCAACTGTTACTCAACCCGGGGCAACAAATGCGTGGAGTGAGTGGAATGAGGGAAAATACCCAGATGAACCCACTTTTACATTTGCTTTCCTGTCAGTAACTCTGAAGGACCAATATAGCAGACTTCTGCCATTACGACTTATGTCTCCTTCTTACTACACAGTCATGTGAGCACAGAGAATGCGAGGCATCCTTTAAAAGCCTTAGGATATTTTATATGGTAACCTCAATGTTCACTTTTAGCCATATTGGGAAAACTCACATTTCACAGAATGCCACCTAGCAGAGAATGTATCAGAGCATAAAATATTTGGCAAGGCACACTTGTGCATGTACATGTGTGTGTATAAGCATGCTTCAGCATGTGCGTACACACACACATACATACACACACACACACACACACACACACACACACAGTGTTGAAGTCATACCCTATATTGGCTTAACTGATTTTATTGCAATTTTAACTCCTGAAATCAATATTTCCTATGTTATCAGGGTTACAAATAGTTCAACTATTTGAATATTTAAGGGGGAAAATCATTAAAAATAATCAATGAAAAGTGAGACCATCAGAAACTAGAATCACTGGACAGTAGTGCTCTAATTATACTGTCGTTCACATTTCAAGGGACAAGATCTCATGCCAATTTAAATATAAATGTTCGAACACACACCTTCACTCAAAGCTGTTTGAGTCCTGTGAAGCTCTAAGGTGTTTTTAGTCAGCGCTACCTGTCCAGGTTCCTACCTGCTGGAATTACAGACTGGAGAGCTGGAAGTCTCAGGAAATGCATGCTTTTGTTAGTTTATTTTTAGGTCTACTGTCTTACAACTATTTAGCGACACAATGGTCTAACTTTTCTCTCATTGGTCAACCAAAGAGGGGCAGTAAAGATCTAGCGCTCGCACCCTGAACAGCTAAGAGAAAATAACACACAGTGTCCCTCAGGAGATGCTAAATGAGATCTCTACAGTGTTTTATTTTGCTATATTTTGGTCTTTTTCTCTAGTTTTCAGTGACACCATAGTGTGAATGCTCTATTTGCCATAATTTATTGGTGGCTCCTGTGCAACGTGCAGTTTAAATATAATGTTCCAAATTGTCTGTTTTCCCAATGACAATAATAAGACATTCTATAGAATTTGTAAAAGGTGTTAATTGAAAAATGTGTAATTTTTATTTTACTTGTGAAACAATTTTGTAGTTCTTAGTTCTGATCATATATTTGTATGAGTCAAAATTCTGTGCTTGTCAGTGGTAAGTGTAATTATATTGTATCTTCTCAAGAAACTTATCCTAAAGAAAAAGGGCACATCATGACTAGCCTTAACTCACTGCCATTGTTTGCTTGTTTTGTTTGGCTTGGAGAAGTTGTTGCAAATGGATTTAAATTTTTAGCAGAAATTATTTTTCGTCTAAAGATGTCACTTAAGCAATCTCATGCAGTATATGCATTAGAGACTTGCTGAGTTCCCACAACTCCACTGTCCAGTTTATGAATAAATCAGCTATGCTTTTGATAATTAAAATCATCTAGCTTAACTTCATTCTACACTAGAAAACTAAATTCACCTTTATTTCCATCAGTTTCAGAATGAACACCAAAATTCCAACACAGTATTTGGCAATGATAGGTCATTTCTACTTTTAATGATAAGGTTTCCATGGAAAGATGTTTCCCTAACTCACTGCATTTAAAATTTGGATCACATGAAATAAGGTAGACTGCCTTGAATCTATGAGAATCATGGAAGCTCAATTGACGGGAGGTGATTCCATTATTTGGTTAACTACCCAACCAAACCAGCTCCACTGTTCATCTTTCTTTCTTCTCCATGTGCCACAGGAAATTCCCAACCAATCTACATAGGTAGTCAAGTTGGAAACAAAACTGTAATCTATTTAAGCTTACACTTTGTTTATAAATAACTTCCTATTTCCTCTATCTCTGTTTTTGCTTGTTTGTTTGTTTAATATTTACAGTTGCCAAGTAAAATAAAGAACAGCAATGAAATTCAAATCTCAGACACATAATATGTTACTGAGGTTCCTGTACAGTTGAGCAGAAATGCTTGCTTACATTTTTCAGAAATGTTTCAATTTTAAATGGATACATTCTGTTTTTTAAAATCTGGCAACACTCTACATAATTCCTCCCAATGTTTTCAGCTGGGCTCCTGTGAGCTCTGAGATGGCCATTCTCCTATATTAAGACCAGTCATAAAACCTTGAAGAAATATTATTTCATGAAGAAAATACTATTTCACACTAAGTGATTTTCAAGAATCATCTCAAAGTCATTTTAATAATCAAAAGAGTATCTTCATTAGATGAGTGCTACCAAATTTAAATTTTTCTTACAATGGCATGTTGGAGGTCTAGACTCTGCCCATTATTTCTACAAAATTATTCCCCAGCTATCGAGACAACCAAAAACATGGCATACATTAAGAACTGCTCTTGGAAAGTGAGAATACCTTCTAACACAAGACCAGAACCTGTTCTAGAATCCAGTGTGTTTTCCTATGAGAGAGGAATGAAATGTATCCATCATCCCATTCCCTATCAGTCACACCTCAAAATTATTTTATGAATTAAAAGAAGTCATCTAGGTGACCGTAGAATATTTGACAAAAGGAAGTAAGAGAGAAAAGAAGCCAGGGTGAATACTGTCTCGTCCTGAGAACCCCTTCCCACAGTAGGGGATGGTGCTTGGCAGGAGTTAGGGACAGAAAGTAGCCTCTGAGATAAAGCCTGTGACAGAGAGAATTGCTGAAGCAGATTGCATTGAACAATTGGTCTTCTGGAACTGAAACTGTAGAGCCCCTCGGATATGAATTAAGAGATCTAATTCTGGGACCTAGGTTTTCTTTCAAGACTAGATCCATTAATTCCTAAATTAATACCCAGTGTTTTTTAACACTGAGTCTTTCCTAGTCTGAACCTGGACAGAGTTCTGAAAAATTTATGGTAGTTACCTCTTCTTTTGAAATTCCTATGAGAAAAATAGAAAAACTCAAATCCCATAATATGTTTCCATATTGTGGTTGCTGCCTACACACGTTTGTGTTGATTTGCTTCTTTTCTGGAGAAAAGGAATATGTGAAGCTGGTGACTTCTCCTTCACTAACCCCAGGAGGTCGCCAGAGGAAGTCAGATCTGTGCCTTCTCTTTTTAGGATCTGTTCACTGATACTTTAGTAAGTGTGTTGTGATGAAAATCCATGCCTATAGAGTCTGTATAGAAAATGTGATTTTTTTATAGATATAAAATTGTGTTCTTAATGTTAAAAAAAAAGTTTATTTGTAGCTAGTGAAATTGCCTAATAAAGTCCTGGAACAAGTCATGTTTATTTTTCCAATTTTTATTCATCCATGCTTCCTTATAAGCAACAGAATGCATCCCTCAAGTGAAGTATGATTAAGAATATCTTCAAAAACATCATCACATCAGGATTTCCTTTATAAGAAATGCTTCTTTACCAATAAAGTGACAGTATTGCATGCTTTGGTTATGTTAAAGGTGTCTCTTAATGTTTAATGTAATATTTGATAGCATCACTCATAAGGTCAATGTCAACAAATAATATTAATATAAACTTACTGCAGCTCACATTTAAAAATCTTAAGATGAAAATAACCATGAACCCCACCACTGTATCTACCATGAGGTCTTTCTTTCAGAAATCAAATTTTTCCTAAATTTTCTGAAAATATTTTTACATAATAATCCTAACTATTGAGATTCAAACCATACTTTACTAAAAAATGTCTAACTGTTATAGTAGAACTATAAGGGCAATTGACAAATATAGTTGGAAGTTAGCTTTATAAATTCACTTGTTTTAGTTTGGTTTTTATTGCTGTGTAAAGCAACATGATCAAAAGCAACTTGGAAAGGAAAGAATTTATTTATTTCATCTTGTAAGTCCTGGGCCAGAATCCATTATTGAATGAAGCCAGGCCAGAAATACACACCAGGAACCTGGATACAGGAATTGAAATAAAGGCAGAAACTGTGGGGAAAGAATGCTTCCCAGTTTTCTCTCCACAGCTTGCTCGACTTGTTTTCTTGTACCAGCCAGGAATCTGACCAAAGGTGGTACCTCATACAGTGGGATTGGCTTTCCCATATCAATCCATTAATCAAGAAAATATTCCAAAAATATGACTGTAAGCCAATCTGATGGAGGCATTTTCTTGTTGGTTATTGTTTGTTTGTTTACTGTGTGGTTACCATTGAGATAAGGTCTCACTGTGTAACATTGTTTGTCCTGGAACTCACTATGAAGACCAGGTTAGCCTTGAGAGCAACCTGTCTCTGCCTCTCAGAAGGCTGACGCTAAAAGCATACACTACTACACTCGAGCCTAGAGATGTTTGTTATTAATGTTTCTTTTCCCAGAGAACTCTAGTTTATGAGAAAAACACCTAGTACAGAACCCAAGACTGTATGTTGTTATATGCTGTAGGTGATCGACATCAGAAGCTCTGTATTCATAAACTGTAATGACTTTGATAGTTGGGAAGTACGGGCATTCTGCAAATAGTCTTTACCATGATTATAGCTATGCGTCCTTTCTGAAACTTTCCAATAGTTTTGTTCAGCAAAGATTTATCCTACTACGTGGCAGGCTACCACTAAGCAAAGCAAAACATTTCTAAAATGTTTCTTAGAAAACTTGATAAAGTACTTATTTGACACATCCTCACCAGATCTAACAAGTGACATGATTTTGCTCCCTAAAGAAGCAAATAAACATGCTCAGTGACCTTTTCTAAGTAATATTTCTAAAGAATAAAATATTCAAACACAGATATACAGTCTTGGGAATCAGTAAGAAACCCGTATTTGTTAAATATTAGTTCTTAGCAGTCATTTCCAAAATAAGTATGATAGGAATAAAGCAGTTAATACAACCAGTAAATGCAATAAGACCCCACTCACGACAGCACAAGCTCAGTGTGGTGTGATGGTCAAGGGTTGAGAACTATAAAAAAGAAAAGCAATAAACTCTACCCCTTGTCCTCATCCACATTTTGTCCTACTTTACTCCTGCATCGTTTACCATCTCCCTCTCTCTCCCTTTTGTCCTCCCTCTTCCTTCCATCCTTCCTCTACCCCTAGTCCTCCCACTACCCTAGTCTTCCCTCTATCCTAGTCCTCCCCTAGCCCTTGTCCTTCCTCTATCATTTTTATTTCCTCTACCCTTGTCCTCTCTCCATGTTTTACTCTACAACTTTTCCTCCCTCATTCTTTGCCCAGATCTACACATTATTCTCCTCTATCACTGTCCTCCCTCTACCCTTGTCTTCCCTCTACCCCTTGCCCTTTCCTATACTAACCCTTAAGCTTCAAAAGAAGCTGCTTTCAATGAATAGGTTCAGACACATCACAGATATGATACCCATTGGGCTTCTATAGTTCAATCAGAAGACCCATCAAATAAAAAGCATATCATACCAAAATGATATAGCTGGGGTCAAAGCAATAAAAATGTCATCTGGAGTCTGGTCAGGTATGTGGAAAATTGTGCTATAACAAAGTGAATGATTTCAATGTTGGCTTTGAACCTCAAGTTCAAGTATCCTCTTTGCTAGGATCCCCAGTAATGGTCCCAGTAGGATTAGGTAACAAGAAATGATCTAGTGTAATGGGATATCTGCTATCGCATTTGTTTTTCAATCCTGTGGTTAAAAGTCTTTCTGGAAATATATGAAATTATTAGGCAAAGATGAATCACAGTAAAATGACATTAAACTACAGAAAGCGTGTCCTAGTAACAGGCAGAGGGAAGTGCTTAAGAACACTGGTATTGATGGTTTGTTTTTGTTTTGTTTTGTTTTGTTTTGTTTTGTTTTTATGAATCCCTATAGAATTCTTGGACTCTATAAAATAAGCGAGTTCCTCTCATATGAATGTAGAGTCTGGCCATCCAGCATTTTCACTAAGAAACAATTTTGAAAATGTTGCTTCAACATACCTGATCAAATATTATTAAATAATAATCTTCATATTAAGCAATTAAAGTAAAAAAGCATTGAAAATAAAAATCACACCTTCGTTATTTATGTATTCCCTGTACACCACTGGCATTAACATACCCCTGAAAACAATTAAAATAAAATTGTTGAATTATGACTTAATTAAACCCCAGACAAGGATCACGTAAAAACCATGCATGTGCTAAGAGTTCTTAGGTGGAGGCAGGGTTGCAAAAGAGAAAGGCAGCAACCTTACCATTGTGCTTCCTTTGAGGGATACTGAAAAACCAAGAATTTGGGGCTAATTTTAGAGAAAATATATTGCATGGTATTGCTCCAAGCCTACAAAATTTTAACTGTGACATTCATTCTAAATCTTTGAGAAAAATATCTATCCAAGGTTACATGACTTACAATGTAGCTGTATTGAAAGTATTAATAAAGAATGGTGGGATCATATTTTGATTACAAAAAATGTCTTGTTAAAATTCTCTACTCCTCATTTTTCTGTGAATAGAAATGAGGCTGCATGAATATGTTAACTACAATTCTATCAACTCCTGTTTCCATGCAAGACTCCTGCTCTTACCATAGGAATTCATGGTGTGTCCTTTAGTGTTTGGTAGAAGCCTCCACAGCCACCATTAGCTACTGGCTGCTGGTGACTCCTTTGTCTCAATGACCTCTGAAGTCTCCTGTCTCTACTCCTCACCAAGGCCCAGAAATTTGTGAGTGCACATTTCTTATACCTAGCTAGGCATGAAAGTACAGGCGTATATTTGTCCCATGTTTGGGTAGACTGCCACATTAGACTCTTCCCCATTTATATGATATCCTAGCAGAGGGGCTTCAGGACCTTACATCTTAGTCACTATCCAAGATTAGAGAGACAGCACATTTTGGGTTTAGATAGATCTTTCTTTGTATCTTTGTCTTCCTCCCTATGGGCTGGGGACAGAACATGGCCAGTGAGATGGCTAATGAATTTCATCAAGACAGACACATGCATTTATCTCTAGAACCCACATGGTAGAGGGAAAGGGGACAACTCCATGAGTTGTTCTGTGATTTTTCATGCACATCATGGCATGCCTCGTTCTCTCTTCTCTCTCTCTCTCTCTCTCTCTCTCTCTCTCTCTCTCTCTCTCTCTCTCTCTGTCAAACACACACACACACAAAACTGTACAAATAGAAAAATCTATAATTGGAATAAATAATTCTAATAGCAACCACCGTGTTCTTCTGTTACTACTGACCTTGGTATACCTAAACACTGTATATGTGCCATCCTTTCTTCTCCTGGACATACCACCTTCCATTTTCTGCCTAAGCCATAGGCCATATGCTTTTTGATTGACAAGTGATGCATCTATACAATACATAAGATATTCTTTCTGCAGGGGTTTTACAGGAACATGAAACAACACAATATACTGAATGCTGACTTCTTAAGGGAAAAAAACAGTTGACCAGCCTCTAAGTTCACCAAGAAGCCATGGAAAATGTTGGGACTGCCCAGAAAGTATAGCTCAATTATTGTACATGCGCAGTGCTTCTTTAGTGATCTTAATTGAATGTACATTTCAATTAACCAAGCTAGTAATTCAGACTGCACATCTAAGAAGATCTCACTGATATAGGAGGTAAAGAACCCAGCTTGACAACACATGATTTTAAGTTCAAATTCCCCATCAGAAAAACTTTGAGATGAATAAGTGTCAGGTCACCAATTATGAAATTAATTTGGATGGAACAATGATGATGGGGTAGGAGAATATAATCATTACACCTCTTTGTCTTCCCATGGCTAGGCAACCAAAATATAACTAGTAACAACTTGAGGTTGGGTGAAATCAAATTTACCTACTAAGGGGAGAAATTATACAGAAAGTGAAGCATGAGTCACATAGTCAAAGGAAAGGACAAGTTGTGTATGAGAAAGGATTGCTGATGACATCTGAATAGAGTAGACACTAAGCAATGGAGGACCAGGTACAGGCAACAAATGTATGCTTCTGGCCACACCGCAGAGAAGGTAGACATGAATGCTGCATGAACAATCTCTACACTGGGACCTTGGATCCTGGGCTGTGAATTGAGTAACTTTGCTGGGTCAAAGTGACGTAAATACTGCATAAGGAATGGAGATGTTGATAAGTGCTAACAGAATTTAGACAACTACTCTCACGCAAGTAGGAGTGATTCTGAGGCCTTGGCCCTATAGTGTGTCCTGTGATTATTCCCTCATGACTTCACAGAGATGCCTTTATTTGCATCTGTCTGCCATTCCAGCCCGTAGAATGGCTGTTTAGATTTTGCTTTCTCTGTCTGAGTTGATTTTCACCTCTTCTTTTTCCATATGAAGACAAATCAACTCATATTAAGTCAAACTTAGTACGAGAGACTGAAGGGCTGCTTTTCAAACTGCTTGGAACTAAAGAGAGTAGTTTGGGTTGTACCAGCAACTGAAGCCTCAAATAGTGCCATGAAGACTTAATTTTTTCTGCCACTTTTTCCCTGAATAATGACTATATTGATGTAAAAGTATTTTCATACTGAATCAACATGAAGAACAAAGATCCTTACAATAATTTCACCTTAAAAACAGAGTTAAGTATCACTGGTGCTTGGGCCCAAATCTTATTTCTCAAACATGGACAGTGCATGAGAACAGCCAGGTTTGGATAGCTGCAGGTTCCAGTATCTGTGGTTCTGACATCAGTAGATTCATGGACTCAACCACAGCTTAAAAATATTAACAAAAAGAATGCATCTAGGCAGATATTTTCTTCTTGCTACTCTCTAAACAATACAATGTAAGACTTATTGGTATAGATTTAATATTGTACGAGGTATAGGGCATGAATTTTAAAGTATATGGGAGACTGTTTATTTGTGGTTGTTTGTTGAGTAGATGCAATCTCTGGATACACAGAAATCCTAGAACATATTACTCACAAACATGAAGGAACAATTACATACTGGTTACTCCGATCCTGTAACAGTGGATTGAAAAGGTAGAAATGTTGGTTGAAAAACAAAATCGAAGCTCTAATACAAAAACAAAAAAACAAAATAAAATGTCCTATTATGACACAAGCAGATGTCCTCTACAAGAACTTCAGCCACCTCAGAAGTCATGCCATGTGAGTGGGTATGTATCTACGTCGTGAACTCAGTAGATTTGCTACATAGTCATTCTGAATCCCTGGAAAAGTGCAGACAAACATTAAAGAACTTCTAAACCCTGTTTTGCAAGTTTTTGTGCTTTTTATTGAAGATATTTTAAATGTGTAAAAGTACAACTATTATCAGATTTATATATTTTATATTCATTTTAAACTCATCGTTTCAATATTAAGAGAAATAGGTGCCTTTAAATTACCATTCATATTCCAGTAGTAAATTTTCTTATTGAAATATTAAAGTTGACAGCTATAAAAATGTATATCCCCATTGTAATTCATTTAAGTTTTCATCCAAATTCACATCACATGAAAGTACCACAGAAACCATAAAATAAAGCCAAAGGATCATATAAGAAGATAACTTTTTTATAATGAGAGATGTGGGAAGATTAGGTTCACTTCATAGTATGGATGTGGGCTAGATTTCTTGCCATGAGGAAAGGAACAGACAAATCAGAAAAGCTATTCACAGAAGAGGCTAATAATGCCAAATTAATGGTTTGACAAAAATAAAATATTGGAGCTTTGGGAGCAGCAAACCGTGTCTCTCTCATTAATGATAAAAGCAAAATATCACAAAGTCATTGGCCAAGTTTTTGGGTCACTACTGAAATCATGAACTGAGTCAAATATAATTAGTAGCTGATATGAGGTGCCTCTAACTACAAGTGAATACAGTAGAATCTGAATATTAATGGTTAGGGATGCTATAGGACTTTCATAGACATTCTTCTTCAATTTTAATATAAATAATACGATATTGAAATATTATAAATTAGATGCTACCAATTTAAATTTCCCACCTCTGGCCACACTTCCATTTTGGCTGCCATTTCAGCAATGCAGTTTGTAGGATCATAAGGAAAAGCTATTCCAACCAAACCTGTAGCATGCAAAATAAGGTTTTAAGATAACATTAAAACCTTAATGTTTTTAATGATATATGGTGAACATTAGAGCTATTGTTTCTTATTAATTATGGGATTCCAGGACATGGTGCAGCAGCAGCACACTGAGTACCAAGGCTTCTGCAAACAGCTATGCAGCTGTACCCAACATCAGGCTACTGTCTCACTGATTGGACACCGTAAGTCTGAAATCAAGACCTTACAGACAGAACTGAAATGTGCTCCAGGGCTCATTGTGGGAACCTCGTTTCCCTGCTGTTGGACAATTTGAGGGAGAGGGATGTGAAATTTAAATTTGGGGCCTATTTGGAGGAAGTAAGCCCTTGAAGAATACCATGGAAGGATACGTTATATTCTTCTCTGAACCTCTCTGTCTCTCTCTGTATGTCTCTCTTCTCTCTTCCCTCCTCCTCACTCCTAACCTTCCTTTTTCTTCATCTGACTTCCATGAGAAAAATCATCTATGCTGTACCATCCCCTCCTCCATGGTTCTCTCCCTTATTACAAGTACCAAACGAACTGCCTGAGTGTGGACAGATTAGCCGCTGAATCAGAGACCCAAAGCAAATACCTTCCTTCTGTTACTCTCAGGTATTTGTCCCATGGCAAAAATCTGATGAACATGCAAGGTGTTCTCAGGGTTGCTTCCTTGAGTAGGTTCTGAGGAAGAACATGTCCCATCTAAATCCCAGCATTCCTTGGCTTTTTGATGTCAATGGTCCTCTCTCTCCATCTTCACCCCATTGTTCTCCATGTTCATATCTGTGTGCTCCCTCCTTCATAGAAATCATTGCTCTACTCCAATTCAAGATGACTTCATCTTCACTACTTACACCTGGAAAGATCCTGCTCACACACTACATAATACGCTGGGACTCAGGGAAGACATGGACTAGGAAAGATGGAAGTGTATAAAATAATAATATGTTCTCATTCACATTCATTCTTTTAATGGATTCCTCTACCATTCAATGTGCTAGTTGTTCAGCGAATTTAAGTTAAAACAATTTTAAAAAAGAAAATTAAAAGTACTACTGTCCAAAAGCCCGTTTGGGGCATACTGCTCTTGTAATACTGATAGTACAACAAACACAAGACCTGGATATTAGTAACATTCACAGTTTTATGCAATTGTAAGACAGTGTAGTAGTTAGCTTACTTATCTCAAGCAGAATACCTTTTCTTTGCGACTTCTTCACTATACTTCACTGTAGACTTCTTAATTAGAATGAGTACCATTGATAAGTGGCTATTAGCCCAAATGCTTGAATTGCCCTATATGCACAGAATACATGAAACTCAAGACGGATGATCAAAATGTGAATGCTTCACTCCTTCTTTAAAAGGGGAACAAGAATAACGTTGGCAGGGAATAGGGAGGCAAAGTTTAAAACAGAGGCAGAAGGAACACCCATTCAGAGCCTGCCCCACATGTGGCCCATACATATACAGCCACCCAATTAGACAATATGGATGAAGCAAAGAAGTGCAGGCCGACAGGAACCAGATGTAGATCTCTCCTGAGAGACACAGCCAGAATACAGCAAATACAGAGGCGAATGCCAGCAGCAAAACACTGAACTGAGAATGGGACCCCGGTTGAAGGAATCAGAGAAAGGACTGGAAGAGCTTGAAGGGGCTCGAGACCCCATATGAACAACAATGCCAACAAACCAGAGCTTCCAGGGACTAAGCCACTACCCAAAGACTATACATGGACTGACCCTGGGCTCCAACCTCATAGGTAGCAATGAATATCCTAGTAAGGACACCAGTGGAAGGGGAAGCCCTTGGTCCTGCCAAGACTGAACCCCCAGTGAAGGTGATTGTTGGGGGGAGGGCGGTAATGTGGGGAGGATGAGGAGGGGAACAGCAAAATAGAAGGGGAGGGGGCAGGGTTGGTGGATGTTGGCCCGGAAACCGGGAAAGGGAATAACAATCGAAATGTAAATAAGAAGTACTCAAGTTAATAAAGATTAAAAAAAATTAGAATGAGTACACAGAGGATATCCTCCTTAATATTTTGCCACTTTCACAAATGTTATACTTAAAGGGATACAAAGGAATCATCTCTGTTAAAAGACACCTAGATAAACCCATTTCTGTCTCATTGGCCTACATGAAGTGCAATAATCATTTTCAATACTTATTTTATTATTCTTATAAAAATCTTCAAAGCTTATCCTATTTAATATTTAAATAGAATTGAAAACATCACTACATAAATTATTTAAATTAAAGTCTTATTTGTACTGTGTTTGCTTTAAATTATTCCTCTTATCATAGGCTTGTTTGCCATCTATTTTTAAATATTTTCTTGTTTCTGACAAATAATAAAACTAGAAGAGTCTAACCTAGAGCAAACAGCTTTCATGTTCTTCTGTTTTCTTTTTGCAGTAGTCACTTGTCAAATATTTACATACAGAAACCAAACTTACATGTCTAAGTTCAATGCAACCTTACTGAAGTCCTTACGTGCTAACAAATTATTAAACCAAGATACAGAAACAGGTGTATTTAGATCAGTGATGTCTCAGCACCTCCAAATAAAATAGCATCAATGATGATAAGTTTTGTATCACTTTAACCACTGTAATTCATTCTTAAAAACCTGCTCTTTCAGCCATAATTATAGAGAATACTATCGCTTTTTGAATTATAATAGGTAAATCAGATCAATAGTCTGTAAAAACCACGCATCAAAATTCCTGGTGCTGTTCATGTGTGCTTATAAGGTTATACTATAATTATTTTTCCCCACCCCTCACTGTTTCCACATTCCATTTTGCTCAGAACCTTGTGTTCAAGAGCTTTTTCTATTGTCACCATATGATTCACAGGAGCCCACTGTTAGCATCTGGGAGACACCAGAACAAAGAGTAAACTTGTTGACAATCCCTGTAATTATTTCCATTGAGATTTAGTGAGCCAGATCAACAAAGTATATGACAAAAATGAAATTTTATCTATTTGCCTGGAATGCTTTTCTCTCTTAAAAGAAACCTTACATGCGAATTATTACCTTATCTGAATAAACAAATCCAACCTGACATGTATTCAATATTATAAGTAGAAAAACTAAAGATCAGGAATAATTAACCTTACGAAACTAATAAGAGTGGTATTCACTCCGGGTCTTTGAGTACAGATCTTCTCATCAGGTTACATTACCAATGGCTATCCTTTTTTGCCTTTTCCCTCCTTTCCAACCACAATTACATCTCTATTTTGGCTCAGCACGATTCCAGTTGAACTCAGCTAAGAGCACAATACCTAACTGGAAAGTCCTTAGCTGTTGACATCTGCAAGAATGAAGAAAGATTCTAAACTTAAGCCAATGGAAATAGGCCGTTCATGATAAAACTAGAAAGATGGGTATTTTACTAGTTACTAAGATATTTAAGAAATAGTTTCACTTGCCCAAATGATATAATTCTCTATAATATGCAATTTGATACTCTGTTCAACAAATTAGAAATGAAAGTAAGCCTTTGTGGGTCACACCAACCAGAACACAGGACAAAGGTGTCCAGGAGGGAAAGATACCAATACTTATCCAACTTGATGTCATTGCAGGAGACGAAGCAGGCCCTCATAATGACAACCAAGAGATTTTAGCAATACACTGTATGGAAGTGAGACTACAAACCAGGACCCCAGTGACTCCAAAGCTGATGTTCTTTGCATTAAAGTAAAAAATTAAAGGGAGAAACAAAATAAGAAAGGGAAGGAAGAAAGTGGGGAAGAAATGACTGGGGCACTGAAAGCTATTCTACTTAAAGGAGTGGTAAAATGACACCTTAAAACATAGTTGCAGCAAATATATTTTTATTTTATTTATTTTTTAATTTATTCACTTTACATTCTGCTCACTGCCCCCCATCACCTCTTCCTACAATCCTCCCACCCCCTCTTCTTCTCCTCTGAGAGGGTGGGGCCCCTTAATATCTCCCCCATCCTGACACACCTTTACAAGGCTTGGCACATCCTCTCCCACTGAGAACAGAGAAGCCAAACAAGTAGAAAAACATATCCCACTTACAGGCAACAGCTTTTGGCATAGACCCTCTCCAATTGTTCTGGACCCACATGAAGATCAAACTATACCTCTTCTATATATTTGCAGGGGCCCTATATCCAGCCTGTGTAAGCTCTTTGGTTGGTCATTCAGTCCCTGAGAGCCCCAAAGGGTCCAGGTTAGTTGACACTGTTGGCCATCCTATGAGGTTTCTATCCCCTTTGCGGCCCCAATTCTTCCTCCTATTCTTCCATGAAAGTTCCCAAGCTCCATCCACTGTTTGGCTGAGGGTGTCTGCATCTGTGTGAGTCAGCTGCTGGGTGAAGCCTCTCAGAGGAGAGCCATACTAAACTCCAGTCTGCAAGCATAACAGAGTACCAAAAATAATGTCACGAATTGGTTCTTACAGAAAATATATTTAAACCAAAGACAAGCTGAAACAGGTCACACCACATAAAGTCAATGTCACCTCTTCCAGTAATTGCTCTCAGTCATCCTTATTGATTTAATCTGATTGTTTTGTTTTCCATTGGCAGTTGCTTGATGATAGCTTTTGGTGATTAACTACACTGTGTATATGCACTACACTATAAACACATCTATTGATGCACTTAAACAAAAGAGCAAGATCTGACTTCTCCTGGGCAATTAACTAACATAAGTTAGATCTCAATTCACAATCACAAGACCCCCTCTTATCTGAAGTGGCCAGAGCAGAGCCTATATTCCTGTACACACATGGTTTCCAATTGTAAAGAAAGGTTTAAAAAAGAAAATAATTACTAAAAAGAATGATGTGCAGACCAGTGCTTCATTTGTAGCAGCATTAGGCATAAAGATGTTCAGTGTTTACTCCTGCCTAAGTAAAAAAAAAAATCAGTCTCAATTAATAACTAGACTATCATCCATTTATTAAATTAATATTTTAATTGTGTGCCGCTATTTGTCAGATTCTGCACTATATCCTATAAATGTATATATGAGCAAGAAAAGCATATTTGGCAGTTTGCTTCCTGCTGGATTGTAGATGAAATATTTTCAATGGAATGGGGAATTCTTGCATAACAAGATATTGGTGATTGTCCGGCAAGAGGTTCACCCACTCAAGACTTTTATTTTACTAGGCTTGAAATCTGGTGTGGTAAAAGATGAAGTAGGTGCTTATGGAAAAGAGTCTAGAAGACATTCTTTTGTTAAGGTTAAAAGAAGGATAGTCTGAACAGAAAGGAAAGGAACTTGATACCAGGTAAGACTCCTTCAAAGTCATGGGCAGAATGGCAAGGCTCAGGTTGATCCAGAGGACTAGGAGTGAGACACTCTCTTGGGGAAAGGATGAGGCACATTTCAGGGGACTGAGATAGTCCCTTTGCAGATTTGCAATTCAGGGCTTGAATGACTTTAAAAAGATAGATAGATAGATAGATAGATAGATAGATAGATAGATAGATAGATAGATAGATAGATAGATAGATAGAGCTTCATATAGCCTGGCCTGATCTGCAACTTTCTATGTACTAAGGATGACATTGGGTTTCCTGACCATCCTGCCTCTCCCTCCCCAGTGCTATGATTACAGGTATTTACTGCTATGTTCCAGTTTATGTAGTTCTAGGGATTGGACTCAGGATTTTATGCTTGCTAGGTAAAAAATACTCTTTCAATTGAACTATACCCTCAAGTCCCTCATCTGATAGCTATATGTTCATATCTGGTTGTGTAGGTGAGTTCCAACTTCTGGAGTGAATTTTAAATAAGATCTGGCATCATGTTACTTGATATTCAGTCTCATAGCTTCCTGCCTCAATCATTTCTAGAAGTTTCAAGGCAAACGTCTACCATTGAAAACCAGTAGAGTAAGAGTGGGTGGAAAAATTATGCAAGATTCTACTGAGAATTTTCATGAAGTCTTCATAAGTCTGTATCTACCACAGTAACAGAAGAGAGACCTTTTTCAAGAACAGCAGATCTCCTGCATATGATTATATACCAGGAATTTGGTCAAAAGATCTTAATCATAGATCACACCCACATGTTTGCTAAGTGACTGATGACAATTAACTTCCTATGGGAAATGATGATGGTTTCTGAGAAAGAAAGGAAGGGAAAAGAGAAAGAAGTAAAGAAGGAGGGAAGGAAGGAAGGAAGGAGGGAAATAAGGATTTATGTACCTGTACATTGAGTTGAAACGGATTCAACTGAGCAGACTGGACAGTGCTTGTTAATGATTCCACTGACGTCAGATGGTGTCTATTGCAATCAGCTATTTTTATAAATCAATTTGAAATGCAGCAGCTGTTTCTGCCCTGAATTAAATCACAGAGTACCAGTTAAATGCATGCCTGACCATAAGGCAGATGACCAAGCACTTCTGGATTATATTAAATAGAACATGAGGGGTTTTTTTTAACTTGGTGATTTTTTCTTGCAGCATTTGTAAATAAAAAAGAAAGGGACTATTTTGCTTTGTTTGTTGGAGAGTGACTACAAGAAAGCAGAGCATAGAACAAGGCAATAGTTCACAAAAGACAAGAATTGTCATCTCCAGACCAGAAAAGATATGAGCCCAACATTTCTTCATGAAAAGTAAAGGGGTGTTCAAATGTGGGCAGAGTTCATCTAAGCCCTGAGACTTTAAAAGACAGTATCTATGAGTTTTGCAATCACAGTTTATTAAGAAATAAAACTGGGTATATTTTGATGAAGATTTTTGTGAGAGTATCTCTTGCATCATCAGACAGGGGTCCCGTGTCAGAAGATTTATTTATAAGCATGCAGCATGAGATGCTTACTGACAGTGACAGCAGAATTCCCTGTATATATAGACATATTTTCACATCCTTTCATATGGTTAATGTTATACTTTTAAATTTTATTTTCCCCTTTTACTGTAAATAGGGTCTTTTCTCATACAATATACTCTGATTAATTTCCCCTGCCTCTATTTCTCTACCCTCCCCATCTTCCCTCCTATCTGGATCCATTTCCTTGATGCTTTCTTTATTTTATTATTATCAATCAATTAATTAATTTACATATCAAACAATATGCCCCTTCCGGGTTACCCTATTGCTGCTTTCTAATGAGAGCATTAGAAAAGAATAGACTTCTTAGAGATAGCAAGAAAACATAAAATAAAGTGCAATATTAGAAAACAAAAACCATCTCATTGATGTTGGACAAGGCAACCTAACAGAACGAAAAGAACTCAAGAGAAGTCATAAGAATCAGAGACCAAATCATTCACACACTCAGGAGTTCCATAAATCACTAAACTGAAAGTCATAATATATACACAGAGGACTTGATGCTGACTTGTGCAGACCCTGTGCTTACTGCTTCGGTCTTTGAATTCATGCTGCTTTATTTACAATAGCCAGAAATTGAAAACAACCTAGATGTCCCTTAACAGAAAAATAGAGAAGATGTGGTACACTGCACACTGGCGTATTACTTAGCTGTTACAGAAAGTGGCATCATGAAATTTCCAGGCAAATAGATGGAACTAGAAAAAAGAATCACTATGAATGAGGTAACCTGAACCCAGAGAGGTCAATATCATGGCTTTTCTGCTCTAATGACTTGATCATGTGGTTTTATTCTTTCAGTTTTTTAATATGGTAGACTTACATATGTTGAACTATCCCTGAATCTCTGGGATTAAGTCTATTTGATAATAGTGGATGATCTTTTTGATGTGTTCTTAGATTTATTTAGTTTACAAGTATTTTATTGAGAATTTTTGCACCTATGTTCATATAGTCTGTAATACTCTTTCTTTGTTGGATCTTTATGTAGTTTACATATTGAGGTAACCGTTACCTAATAAAATGAACTGGGTAATGTTTCTTCTATTTCTATTTTATGAAATGATTTGAGGAATGTTGATATTGATATTGGTAGAACCCTGTGGTAAAACTATCTGGCTTTAGAATGTTTTGGTTGAGAGACTTTTAATGACTGCTTCTATTACATTAGGATTTATAGGTACTCTTAAATTGCTTAAATGGTATTGAATTAACTTCAGTAAGAGGCATGTATTAAAAACTTTATCCATTTATTTTTAACTTTTCATTAGATGAAGTATAAGTCTTTAAAGTATGTCTTTGTGAGTTTCTGGATTTCCTCAGTGTTTGTTCTTCTGTCATCTTTTCTCATCTTGCTACGATAGCAAGCACCAATCATTAGTATCATTAACACTATTAATGATACTCAGTTATGCTAGGAGACAAGACCGTGTTGTCCTCTGAGAGGCTCCACTCAAACACATACAGACATCCACAGCCAGACAGTGGATGGAGCTTGAGGACTCTTGTGGAAGAATAGGAGGAAAGATTGCAGGCTCCAATGGGATTAGGAACTTCACAGGAAGACGAACAGAGTCAACTAACCTAGACCCTTGGAGCTCTCAGAATTTAAACCACCAACCAAAGAACAAACATGGGCTGGATCTAAACCTCCCCACACATAGATAGCAGATATTCAGCTTGATCTTCATGTGATTCTGAACACCTGGAACAGGGCTATCCCAAAAGCTATTGATTGTAAGTGGGATATGTTCCACTAGCTGGTTGCCTTGTCTGGCATCAGTAGGAGAGGAAGAGCCAAGCCTTGAAGAAACTTATGTGCCAGAGTGGGAGGGATACCCTGGGGGATCCCCACTCTCTCAGTGAAGGAGACCAGAAATGGGGAAGAATTGTGAGAAGGGATCACTGGGAGGGAGGCAGTGAGAGACATGTAAAGTGAATAAGTAAGAAAAAAATAATTAAATGTTAAAACCCAAAAGTAATAAGTAGATAAATTATGAAGAGAAAAGACATAAAGCAAATGAATGCCCAAAAGACAGCATCACACAATGGATGCTCAAGAAGTCTCAAACATGGCAAAAAGGTTGGAAAACAACACTGACCAAGAATTCTCACACCTTTTTTGAGTTTTTGGTTGTTGTTGTTGTTATGGTGGTGGTGGTGGTGGTGGTGGTGGTGGTGGTGGTGGTGGTGGTGGTGGTGGTGGTGGTGGTGGTGGTGGTTAGATAGTCTTTGACTCCGAGTGAAAACACTGTCACCCAGATGGAAAATTTTCATTTAAACATTTCATGCATATTAATAGATATACATTTATTATAAGTATTTTTAGGTAGATAGTTAATAGTTATGGTTCTTTGGTACTTTTGCAGACATCCTGGTTGTTACTCTTCTTTTTGTTAACAGCTCAATGCAGCTTAAGATCTAAAATGGCAATCCTTTCCAGCACCATTCTTTTCTCTCAGGATTGTGTGTCGTACCCAGGGTCTTTTCTGGTTCCATGTGGATATCAGGGTAATTTTTTTCCCATTCTGTGAAGAATGAGATGGGAGTTTTTGAATGGAATTGTACTATCTATAAGCAATCTTCAGGAAAATTGTTATTTTTTACAATTCCATCAGTGCTGAGCATGGAATGCCATTTTTTAAAACAGAAATGTCTTTCTCCATCTTCCTTCAGAGGTTTAAGATGCTATTCACTTCCTTGCCTAAGTTTATTCCTAGAGATTCGATTTGCTTTGAGGATATTGTGAATAGTGCGAGGGTACTCCTGCTCTCCTCTGCATATTTGTTGGTGTTGTGTAGAAAAGCGACTGATTTCTGATAATTGATACTTTATTCTTCCCTGTTTCTGACATGTTTATCACTTACAGATATTTCCTGGTAGATTTTTGGGGCTCCTTAATGTATAGCATCCTGTCATCTGGAAAGAGGGAGAGTTTGACCTCCTCTTCCCCTCTTTAAATCCTTTACTTTCTCCTTCTTGCCTTACAGCTCTAGCTGATGCTTTCAGAACAGCATTGGAAAGGGATGAGGACACTAGATATCTTTGTTTTATTCTTTATTTCAGTGGAATTGCTTCAAGTTTGTCTCCATTTAGGACGCTGTTGACTGTGGGTTTCTTATACACAACTTTCACTATACTGAGGCCTGTGTCCTCTAGTCCTACTCTCTCTGGAACTTTTAGGCTATTTTTCAATCTATTGAGATGATTATGTGATTTTATTTTTTACTTAAGTCCATAATACAGTTTTAAGTCTGTTGCACTTCTTGACTGGTGTGTGCTGAACCATCTCTGCATCTTAAAGATAAAGCCAACGTAATTATGGTATGAGATTTTGTATGTATGTCTGTATTCTGTTTGCAAGTATTTTATTGAGCATTTTAAACTTCATGTTCAACAAGGATATTAGCCTGTAGTTGTCTTTCTGTGGGTTTTTACCTCATTTGGGTATTACAGGGATATTGGCTCCATAGAAGGAGTTTTGGCGTGCAACTCCTGTTTCTTTTTATTTTGTTGTTTTGTTGTTGTTGTTGTTGTTGTTGTTGTTGTTTTAAGTTTAAGAAGGACTGAAAGTAGTTAAACTCTGCTGTCAATCTATGTTTCTTTTTATTTTGTTGTTGTTGTTGTTGTTGTTTTGCTGTTGTTGTTGTTGTTGTTGTTGTTTTAAGTTTAAGAAGGACTGAAAGTAGTTAAACTCTGCTGTCAATCTCCTTGGCCCTAAACTTTTTTTCTTAGCTAGAAGACTTTATTTTACTATTTCAATCTTATCGTTTATTATGGGTCTGTTTGGGTTGTTGATTTTATCTTGGTTTAATTTTGGTGACTTGACTGAATCTAGAAATTCATCTATTTCTTCAGATTTTTCACTTTAAAGGAATCCAGTTTTTTTAAGTATTCATTACAAAATTCTGAATTTCTTTGGTGTCTGTCGTAATGTTTCCTGTTTGCTTCTGATTCTGTTAATTTCAGTCCTTTCTCTTTTGTTTAGATGGGCTAGGAGCTTTGTAAAATACAGGTGGAGATGAGAAGGAATAAACTTTCAAATTCAATACTCTGTCTTGTTCTCGAAGATAAGTACATACATTTCAATAAGGCCTTTTGATTGCGCTTTATCATTCCCAAATTTTAAATTGCAAATGATAACATTGGCTTCTAAATGTCACCCATCATGGTGAATTGGCTTTTCACCTTTTTAAACCATTTGCTTCTCTTGCTTCTAAAATGTCAAATGAGAAGTCTCCTGATAACAAAGCAAGACACATTGTTTTTATTCCTGCCCAGAAACCATAATACTTAGCAAACAATTCTTCAGAAGCTTGTTTTAATCTGTAAAAGCTTGCGTATGTTGGCTGAGCCTACTTACGCACCTTTTAAGTTCAGTTAATTAGTACATTCTAAACCCTGCAATACAAGCACGTTGTATTTGTTTTACAATTTCATTTTATTTATTATTTATTATTTGCTCTTGGTGATTTATTTTCCCACCTCTATGGAGCTAAAGCATCATGCCTTAAAATGCCTTAAAATGGCTTCATTTGATGAATCTCTTGTTTTGTCCTCCCCCTGTTCCAGGTATATAATTGTTTGTTTTGTAAAATGAAGGCAGAGCAATTGAAAATGGAAAAAAAGAGAAAAAAACAGACAACGAACTTCCGTTTCATGGCTTGTTTGCGTTAAACTTTAAGCTATCAAACCCACCTAATGCCAGCACCTCGGACTCAGGGATTGTTGAGAGACCTGAGTCATTATGCCAGCTCTTTCATCAAAGCTCAAATGGAAATTGTTATGCTATGACATATGGGAATTGAATCAGTTATTGATAGGTTGGATGATTTATTTATAAGTGTATTCATTTGGTCATTTGGTCAGCACATATCTATAGAGTATTATGTTCTAAGCACTAAACAGATAAATAAGCCAGTTTTTCACCTTGACAAGTTATTATGTAAATGAAGGACAGAATATGTCAATAGCTCCGTAAGTAAAGGCTACCTCTTTTCTTTTCAATTCAATTTTGAAAATAATTGCCTGAAAGTTTAAAACTAATATCAATAAGTAACCCAATAACTCTTATGTAACAAATTGTAAAACTAATATTTCTCTAAGGCATAGTTATCCTTCACTGAGGTCATATGACTACTAAGTTTTTACCCTCTTGTTCAGTATCCTTCCACTATTTAAATGTAAGACCAGTTTCATAGGGTTTTATTGCCATGAAGAGACACCATGACCAAGGCAACTCTTATAAACAAAAACATTTAATTGGGGCTGGTTTACAGGTTCGGAGGTTTAATCTATTATCATTATGGTAGAGAAACATGTGCAGTCAGACATGGTGCTGGAGCAACCAAGAATTCTACATTTTGATCCAAAGGCAGCGAGGAGGAGACTCTCTTTAGCATTGAGCAGAGCCCACCTGGACAGTGATACATTCTCCAACAAGGCCACAGATACTTCAGTGATGTCACACCTCCTAATATTGTCATAGCCTATGGGCCAAACATTCAAACACATGAGTCTATGGTGGCCAAACCTGGTCCAACCCCCACAGTAATATGAGATAGAGGGAAATGTGGTACCCTTGTACAAAACAAATCCTTGTAATGATCTTTACCTGAGAAGTTGTATGCATTGGTTTGTTTTTCCTTTTCATCTCTCAGAAAAGGACATTGGTATTTTGACCAACTCTGATAGTCTGAGCTTTCTACCTAGAGGAAACATGCCACTGTCAGTCAGTTTACTGATAAACATGTTAACATAAGGCTTGAGAACTCCTTTACCATGAGGAGAAAGTAAAAGAATAGGCAGAGTCATATTATATATTTAAAATATGTCTGGAAGAATATGGAAGAAATTTGTAATGTCAGATGCTTCTCGGGCTATGAATAAGGGGCTGAGAATGGTGAATGAAGGGATATTTTAATGCTGTGCCTTTGTGGACATTTTTTTTTTTGGTTCTTTTTTTTTTTTTTTTCAGAGCTGGGGACCGAACCCAGGGCCTTGCGCTTCCTAGGCAAGCGCTCTACCACTGAGCTAAATCCCCAACCCTTTGTGGACATTTTAAACATTTGAAAACACAAACATATTATTGGTTTCAACATGGACATTAATGACTAAAAATTTCCTTTTTTAAAAAAAATCCCCTAAGTTGCCTATTTTAGCTGAATTTCAAGCATTTCCATAGGTCTAGATCTCTTCTAGATTGTCGATCTCCAACTTCTCCATCACTTCCCATCCAGTCAAGTCAGTATTCTCTTGTAGTACCCCTTCATTTCATTGCTTCTATTTTTATCATCATGGCAAGTACCCATACTCCTCTGTTTGCTACACACCACATTCCCAATTTATGCCTTCTTTTCTTAAGCTCAAAGTAGTTGAAAGGCTCTGGGGAAGCTGCTTTGCCAACAAGTCGAAGAAACAGGGGGTCATCTATGAATAATGACTTTCCCCCCTGAATTCTACCCTTGCATCTTCTTTTTCACATAGATTAAAGTTGGTATTTCTGAATAAGTTAAAATGCAAGTCGATATAAAAATAATGTGAAACTGTTTTCAATTCTCAGCTGTTTTCTCCATATTAACCTATGGTCTTAGTTGAGGTCACAGGATAGGTGAATACTTCAAATACAGAAATATATATCCCATCTTTGAGGGTAAGGGAGGTCACCTTCTTTCACATGTCCCCAAGATTAAAATAATAAAATATGCTTTATTCATACTGGGGTAGAATTAAGGACATCTCAAAACTATGTGATTTATTCCTCATCCCAGACAACTAGTTAGAAACTCAAGAAATAGTCTCCTCATAAAAGAAAAAAGTTATCTTTAATACATTCCTGTGATTTTATGGAGACTCCTGCTGCCTTTGTGTCTTTGAGTCCAGGAATTTGACTATTGCATGCAAAAATGACATTTTAAATGAATCATTGGTCACCGGTATCAGGGAAGGAATACCTTGCTTCAAAGTGATGCTTGATCTTTGAGTGAGGGCCTTACAGCGAATCTAGAATATGAGACAAAATGCATTAGAATAATTTTCAAAAGGTAGAAAATATTGCTTTTTAATAGGATTCACAAAAGTATCAGCAATGATTTTACTGATGCTTTTCTTTTGAAAGCATTTTGAGAAGTCTTTCACTAGAATTTAGGCAGGTACTCAGAAACCAGGGGCAATGTACTCATGTTGCTTACTTATGCCTGAGCATTTCCTATGAAACCCTTTCAGAGAATGGGCTATAAGGCATTTATATATGTTTTTGTTTTGAACCACTATTTTAATTGTGTCTTCTGAATTTTATGGGCTGCTTCTCCAAATACTCTACATGTTCCTTGGGGCAGGGGCAGGAGGTAGGGATTGAGTCTTAATCTGTCGCATCTGTCTTCCTGTCTAATAAACAGTATATCTTCAAGAAATGGTTATTAAGAAGCTTGGAAAGCTATATGGAGGTAACCATAGACGACCTAGTAGGTGAGAGAAATATCCAGATTTGTATTCATAAAGGACAGTGTTCTTAAAATGAAAAATCTATTGAGCCCAACAAAATATGAAGATACAGATAAATATTGTCTGCTTGCTCTTAAAGCCGAAAATGACCATGTATCCAGTGCATATAATAACTTTTAGGGAACAGATAATTATTATAGTTCGCTAATCATGATCAATGAAGATAACAGATTTAAACAGGTTGACAGATTTTTTTTAAGGGAGAAATGAAAGAACAGATAAAGGGGAAAGTAAGACAATAAGGTAATGAGCCAAGGTAAAGAACCAACAGATAGATGAATGTAGAGGATGAGGTGGGTCCACAGTTCTAGTGTTCATTTAGGCTGTGAAACTCAGAATTAACTATTACCAAACAGCTCAGTGAGAGTTTGACGTTTGAGAAGGAAAGATTCCATCTTTCTGCTGAGTTCAGTGACCACTGTTAGGCACCTACATGCTTGACTCTTGCATGACTAGCCTCCGCCTTCTACTACACAGTTACAGTACAATAGCCCAGAGTACTCGTGCAACCATCCTGAGACCTGACCTTTTTTATGAAGTACCTGAATGCTTATCTTTATTTTAACCTCATCCCCGAAATTCATATTATAGAGACTTGTGTATTTAAATTAAAAACATTCTGTTCCATAGAAGTAGGGTTTTTTCTTTTTCTAATTTAATCATTTTTAAAGTCCAGACTTTATCCCCCTCCTCGTCTACCCTCTGACTGTGCCACATCCCATACCTCCACCCCCATCTCCATGAGGATTTCTCAACCCAATGCCCACCCCGCCATACTCTCCAGTCCCTGGGGGCTCCAGTTTCTTGAAAGGTAGGTGCATCTTCTCTGAGTCCAGACCCAGCAGTCCTCTGCTGTATGTGTGTTGGGGGCCTCATATCAGCTGGTGTATGCTGCCTGGTTGGTGGTTCAGCGCCTGAGAGATCCCAGGGATCCAGGTTAGTTGAGACTGCTGGTCTTCTTATAGGGCCTTCCTCCTCCTCAGATTCTTCCAGCTTTTCCCTAATTCAACCACAGGGGTCAGAAGCTTCTGTCCATTGGTTGGGTATAAATATCTACATCTGACTCTTTCAGCTGCTTGTTGGGTCTTTCAGAGGGCAGTCATGCTAGGCTCCTGTCTGTAAGTACATCATAGCATCAGTAACAGTGTCAGGCCTTTGGATCTCCCCCTGTGCTAGATCCCACTTTGAGCCTGTTGCTGGACCTCCTTTGTCTCAGGCTCTTCTCCATATTTGTCCCTGCAGTTCTTTCAGACAGGAACAATTCTAGGTTAGACTGTGGGATGGCAGATGCATCCTTCCTCTTGATGCCCTGTGTTTCTACTGGAGGTGAGCTCTATGACTTCCCTCTTCCCACTGTAGGGCATTCAAATTAAGGTCCCTCCCTTTGAGTCCTGAGAGTCTCTCACCTTCCTGGTCTCTGGTTTTACTTGATGGGAAAAAAAGATGTATTGGTTGAAGACTATATAGTGACAATGTCTATCTATTATTAAAAGTGGCTTTTCACAGATTTGCAGACATTATATTTTGTCTTTTCCACTTATTATTTCATTTCATCTCCCCAAAGTTTTCAGTTTTTATTGTTATGATTCTACAAATAAGTCATAGGACAGAATCAACCAAATGCAACCACAGCACACACGTAAGATTATACTAGTAAGCTTTCTGTGCAGTTAATAGTATTATGAATATATCTAAGTTGTTAGGGACAAGGAGGCCTCATAGACTGTGTTGGAATTCACAGAAGCCAGCAAAGTTCTTTTGTGGCTGCTAGGAGTTAGTGAGAGCACAAATGAAAATGATATTCCCATGAAAAAATACCCAGAAGTTTGGAGGCTAAGTGACTTTTCATCCCAAAGTTATCAACTATTACAATTTGTTTATATGTATGGAATATATCTCACATACACTATGTATGTATTTCAAGAAGTGCTGACTCACAAAATTATTTATTTTGAAGTTTTCTGTTTTGGTTTTTTGTTTGTTTTTTTTCTTATTTATTTATTTATTTATTTATTTATTATTTGCTTATTTTAAATCCCAACTGCTGGCTCTCCCAGTCTTCCCCCTTCCACGTACCTCCCCATGTCCCTTCTGCCTGTCTCCCCTGAGAGGCTGGAGGCCCCTTCTGGGTACCCCTGACCCTGGCACATTAAGTCTCTGCAGAGCTGAATTCATCCTCTCCTAATAGGCCAGAGACAGCTCCACTAGAAGAATATATTTGGGCTTGAATTTATTTGTATGAGGAAAATATTCAAGGCCTACCTCAGGATCTACATAGTATGAACAAAGAACAACATGTACAAAAATCCAACTGTTAGAAGCAGGTGGCCAAAGACAGAGGTGAGCATGAGACACGATGTGCCCTGGTTACCATAGAAATGCCTATGGTCTTTCAGTTTAAGGAATGGGGCTCAAATCAATCTGTGTAGACCTAGAATAACTCCTGGTGTCTACACTGAATATTTGCAAAGCCTTTTCTCCATAACTAAGTTATTCCAGAAATAACAAGCTACCATTTTGTGTAGTTATTATATGTTGGGTGATCAAAGGAAAATAACACTATGGATTATTAAGTCGTCTTAATAAAAATTTAATGGATAAAGAATGGATGACCCAGATACTAAAGGACACATAAGTGGGTATTAGCCATAAAGTACAGAATAACCACACTACAATCCAAAGACCCAAAGAGCTAAATAACAAGGATGACCCAAGAGAGGATGCTTGAATTTCACTCAGAAGAGGAATAAAATAGTCATCAGAGGTGGCTGGAGGGAGGAAGTGGATGGGAGAGGATGAGGAGGGTAAGGGCAAGGGATGAGGTGTAAGGAAATCTGGGAAGAGAGGGCCTAGAGAGTGACCAGAAATTAGTGTGGAGAGCTCTCTAGAGCATGCCAGAGATCTGGGATAGGGGAGGCTCCTGGAAATCTATGAGGGTGACTCTAGCTAAGACTCCTAGCCTAAAGTAGCCACCTCCTGTAGCCAGGCAGGATTCCCAGGAGAGGGATAAGCATAACAATCTCCACACAGAATCTTCAATCCAGAATTTGTCCCAAGAAGTGCAGAAACAAAAATGGGGCAGAGACTGAGGGAATGGCTAACCAATGACAAACCCAAATTGAGACCCATCCCATGGGCAAGAACCAACCCTTTACGCTATTAATGATACTCTGCTATACTTGCAGACTGAAGCCTAGAATAACTGTCCTCTGATAGGCTCAACCCAGCAGCAGATGGAAACAGATACTAACACCCACAGCCAAATATTAGAGTGGGTTCAGGAGTCTTGTGGAAGAGTTAGAGGAGGGACTTAGGGACCTGGAAGGGATAGGGACTCCATAAGAAGACCAACTGAGTCAACTAACCTAGACTCTTGGGAGCTCCCAGAAACTGAACTACCAACCAAAGAACATATATTGGTTGGACCTAGGCCCCCTACACATATATAACAGATGAGCAGCTTGGTTTCCATGTGGGTCCTCCAATAACTGGAGTGGGCGATATCTCGACTCTGTTTCCTGTCTGGGATTCTGTTCCCCTAACTGGGCTGCCTTTAGTGGCCTTAGTAGGAGAGCATATGCCCAGTTCTGCAGTTACTTGATGTGGCCAGGATAGGTTGGTATGGAAGGGGAGGGGGAATTGGAGAGGGACTGTGTAAGAGGGGGAATTGGAAAGGGGGATGCTGTGATAAGAATGAAATACAGTATAACCATGCTATGATATACAGCTCAAAGAAGCTAAGTAATAGGATGGGCCCAAGGGAGGAGGCTTGAGACTCACTCAAAAAGGGAAATAAAATTGATATCAAAAGTGGATGGAGGAAGGAAACTAGGTGGGAGAAAGGAACAGGGATGCGGATCAGATGTAGATAGAGGGTGGTAGGAGAGATGTGGGAAAGAGACCAGAAATCAGTGGGGCCATCTCTGGGACTAGCCAGAGACCTGGGATGAAAGAATCGCCCAGGAGTCTACGGGGGTGACCCTAGCTGAGACTCAAAGTAGCTGGAGATATGGAGACAGAAGTGGCCACTTCATGTAACCAAGTGGGACTTCTATTAGGGAGAGGGTGACACCGACCCACTCACAAAATGTTCCACCCAAAATTTGTCCCCTACCTACAAGATGCAAAGGGTTAAAGATGGAGTAGATATCAAGAGAATGTCCAACCAATTTCTAGCCCAACTTGAAACCCATCCCATGAGAGAGATTCAGCCCCTGACACTATTAATGATACTCTGCTATGCTTGCAGACAGGAGCCTAGCATAAATGTCTTCTGAGAGGCTTCGTCCAGCAGCTGATGAAAACAGACCCACAGCCAAACATCTGGGGGAGCTCTGGATGACATGTGGAAGAGTGGGGGATAGGATCGAGGAGCTGGAGGAGTCAAGGACACCACAAGAAGACCTACAAAGTCAACTAACCTCAGCCCATGGGCACTCACAGACACTGAGCCACCAACTAAGAACATGCAGGGACTGGATTTAGGCCCTCTACACACTGTGCAGCTTCGTCTTCATGTGGGTTCCCTAACAATTGGAGCGAGACCTGTCTCTGACTCTGTTGCCTGCCATTGGATCCCTTTCCCCTAGTTGGGTTCTCTGGTCAGGCCTCAGTGGGAGAGGATGTGCTTAGTCCTACTGTTACTTGATGACCAAAGGTGGAGTGGTACTAAAGGGGGCTTCCCATTTTCTGAGGAGAGGGCAGGGGAAGATGGTGGAAGAGATTTGTGAGGGTGGGAGTGGAAGGAGAGGGGGGAGGGAGGATTTCAACTAGGATGTAAAGCAAGTAAGTAAGTAAGTATATAAATGGGAAAAAAAGAAAATAAATAAAAAATAATTTCCTGCCCCTAGAGACATTGCAGGTATGGCTGCTGTGTCACATGTGTGTCAATAGGTGACAGAGAGGAGAGAGGCTATGAGTAATTTTGGTGTTCTGTTAGCATCTGAATGATTAGTAGCCTACCATTCTCTGAAAAAATGTTAGCCTGAGATAACCACCAGTCTAGCGCCAGGGACAAGACCAGGATCTAGCCTGAGATGACCACCAGTTTGGCACCTCTCAGGCTTGAGTGAACTCCCAGGACCTGGAACAAGCCAGAGTCCAAAAGAACCCTGACTGGAATCAAGGGCCAGGAGATGGGGAGAGTGAGCCTGAGACAGATGACCTCTACACAGGGCCACCAGGGTAGGCCAGGCAGATGAGAGTCAAGCACCATACAACCACTAGACTGGTGCCATGGAGCCCAGGCAGAGAGCTAGTCTGGGATGACTACCACATGCACAAGCAGAGCAAAACACTCCTAAGAGCAGTCCTGAGGTAACCCCAGACTCTCAGAGGCGCCACAAAGAGGAACAAGTAAATGGTGGAGAAATGGAAAAGAAAAACAAACAAGGAGGTGAGACACAATGAAGAGAGACAGAACTGGAGACTGGAGGCTTGAGGGTAGTGAAGGACACCTTGGTGTTAAGTAGCCAGTGATGCCACCTGGAACCATAGTGGCGTCCTGGCCTGTGGTGCCATTGAAGCATGTATCTGGGATCATGGCCCTGCAGCAGCAGAGGTCTGTAAGCACCAAATTCCAGGCAGACATATTGATGTCTGAAGGCTGTGCAGAACTGGCTACATCATGGGAGAGCTGGCTCTGAGGCATGAAAGCTGACCCTGCCCCTAGCCAATGCAGTACGTGAGAGAATATGCTCTGCTCGTTTCCAGGAGTTGCAGGTGAGCCAGCCCTCACCACCACCATCACCAAGGATACATGCTGGGAGAGCTGGCCCTACCATTCATCTCCCATACAGTGGCTCATGGACAAGAAAGATATACACTCCTCTCCCTCAGCCCTCACCCCTGCAGCAGGTAGGAGAAATGGCCCCTATGGGGTCATGAGATTGGGAGAATTGTCCTGACCCTTCACAGCAGAAACACTAGGAGAGCAAGCCCCACACCTCACCTGCACAACAGAGTAGAGCTGTCCCTGGTTGAGGAAGTTGCTAGCCCTGAGGGGGTATTAGCAGAAGAGTCAGGGCGCTGACCAGCTCAGATACCTCTCTAGCCCAGATCCAAGGCTTTGAATTAGCCCACTCCAACATCTACTCCATCAATGAACTGCTGGAGTGCATGAAGATCCAGCCCTACCGATCCAAAAACTAAAGGATCTCCATGACACAAGGCAACAACAAAATATCTGAGAGGAGTCCTAGCAAGAATCCAGTATTGGCAGAGTAGCAGAAGCCAGAGGCCTCTTACCAGACCAAGAAGCCGTTAGAGTGAACATTTGCAAACAAAGAAGTGTGCACAAAAGGGGATACTGAGGATCACACTGTGGCACACTGTGATAGCTTCCACAATGAGATTTTTTTTTCTGTTCAGAGAGAGGTTGTAAGAGTGGAGTGTGGGTATGGGGAGAGGGGAAGTGAGTGAGATTGTGGCGCAGGATGTGAACAGAACCAATGAAGAGTTTAAAAAATATTTCTTTACATTTTCTCAATTTTATATTTAATATATTTAAATTTTTGGTTGGTCCGTGCCATGAAATATCTGTTAAGTTCTCTGGAGCTGTAACCTCCACTCTCTGGGATCTAACTTAATGTAATGAACATGCACTAATATCTCGTGAGCACAGACATTGTTCTCCTGCTTCTGATAACACATTTCTACAAAAGCTATACTGAATTTTCTTAAAGTTGCCAGTGAAGACATTGTCCATTTCTTTATTCCCTGTCTACAACAGAGACTATCGGTTCTTGTCAAATATTTTTAGAGGTGTAAATTGCTACCCAGAAAAGCACCATGCTTTTCAGCCAACACCACATCTTCTATGATGTAATCACATGATTTGGTTCTAGGCAAAAATAAAAGGACAGAAGCACATGAGGCTTCTGAAAAGTTTGTCCCCATAGAAAGGACAAGTAACTTTTCTGGTTTCCTTTTTGCTGAGAGCATAAAGACGTGATGCCTGTCATTCAGTAGCCACTGTGGGCCACAGGGTAGCTCAGATTGGCTCTAGTCTGTGCAAGTCTTGAAGACAGGGAGTACCAATATATAATCCTGGGGCACATTATTTACCCAAAAGAGTGGGAGACTCCCCAATCAAACCTTCTTTTGTATGAAATAGAGCTATCTCTTTCGATTAAATCATTATTTTATTTGAGATTTTCCCATTATATGTGGCAATTTCTGACGTTTAAATATATGCATCATAAATTAGTCGGGTTTTTGTTGTTTTGTTTTTACAGAGTTTGTAGCACAAGAGAACTTACATGTCTGTAAATCCCACTCCCAGCACAGCACTGCGCACTTTCTGATATCTTATTTACATTAAGATAGTCCAGTTACTTAATTTTTGATACCCCTTCAAGTGCTCTTTGTAATATAATAATTGGATTGTATATGATATATGGTTTAGGTGGTATTGCATTTTAGACATGAATAATACAGGAGAAATTGGTGGCTTTCATTGCTCACATTTAAATCCTAAAGCAACTCTGTCTCCATTAGCTGAAAGATTTTTCTCTGTGCCCAGCGAAAATGCCAAAGCCTAAATGAAATCTATGAATGTATACAAAAACAATTTCTACTGTAAATAAATCTAGTACCTGAACTGTTGCTTAATTCAAGGATGCTGAACTCAGTCAGGAAGCTGAGACATGGTTACATACATGTTAGGTTAATTACTATCAAATCATGGATTTCCATTGTAATTAACCAGGGGCAGAGGTAGAAGCTAACTGGGTCTGCATGCATCCAAATCCTGTCTCCTACATGCATAAAATAATTATTAATAAGGTATATTTACAGACCATAGTGATCTGCTGCCAGCTGCTATTTCTTCTCATCATCAAATAGTTTTTATTCTTTAAATATGAAAGAACAGGTCAAGGAATGTACACTTATACTGGTTCCACAGTGGGGCCCATAACCTAGACAGAGGTCCTGGCTTCTCGACACCGCTGACAATGCATCTCTACTCTCTTCCTGCCCTCCCTGCTTTCTCCCGGCTTCTGTTGAGATGTAGTGGGAATATCTCAGCCGTGCAGAGCCTTGCATCAGGTAGAAGTACACAGAAGAGAAGTGTATAGTTTTCACTTCATTACATAAATATATGCAGAAAATACAAGTCTGGCCATTCACAACAATTTGGGTATGGAGCTGATCTTTTGAAAGAACGAATAAAACCGCATTCCCGCAGATAATTTTGCTAATCCTGCTATCAATACAAGTATAAAGTTAGATTGCTCCAGGCAATCTCTTACTTAAATGTCAAGATTTTCTCAAGCAGCGTATTTGGAAACATAACTTAGTAAAGCAATCTACGGGCATTTTTACCCCCAATCTACTGAAATAACCATTTAAAATACAAGCAAGAAAACCGGCTTAGTTTGCCACCGGCACATGTCCAATTGCCAGCACTGTTCTGGCTTTCCACTGTCTACTCCTTTGCCAGCCCCTGCCTAAGGCTGTCAATGGTCTGTTTCCAGGAGCATCCCCAGTGTTGACTACAGGGGGCAGCAAGCACAGAACCCTGCCAGAAACATCCAGGGTGGACCTGGAAATGCAGAACTGAGACATTTCTAATCTTGTTCTTCCTACCACTTCCTGTTCTCCATTCTTAACTAATTTTACTTATTTGTGTGTGTGCGTGTGAGCGAGTGTATGGGTTAACCAAAGCATGAACTACAGGGGTCTGTTTCCTCCTTCCACCATGGGGTCTCCAGAGATCAAACTAAGGTTATCAGGCTTGCCAGCAAGTGTCTGTCTCCTCCAAGCCATCTCACTAACCTCACATCCGTTTCTAATCTGGTCTTCTCTTTGAATGTTTATAGCTGCTTTCTACCTCCTCTTTGCCAAGTCACTAGTGTGTATGTTTAATTAGTTATTCTGTCTTACTTTAATGGTCTTGGTTCTATGAGCTTCTCCCCTCCCATCAAGTGAGTGGGAATCAAACTCCCCATGCCACTGACAAACTAAAGCAATTCCAACAGCCACAGAAATGGGTCATGGTCATAAAATGTCAAAGAAGGCCCAGCGGGCTGGCACAAGTGACCATGTCCCATAAAATTTTATTTTACTACTAAGCACTTTGGGATGAAATATGACTACAGCGCTCTAGGTTTCCTGTTACATAGTGAGTATAAATATGAGTTTTTGTTATTAATCAAGTATTCTAATTAAGAAACATTAGTCTAATTAGCTCCTAAATTGACTGCCAATTTGTAGAGGCTATAAACACAATAAAACACAACAAAGAGGAAAAATATATTGTATAGAACTGTTAAAAAAAAAACAGCAGTATTTCAAAATACAGCAGTCTGGCCAGCCCTTGAGACATATTAGGCTTTTGTGCACTTACGTTCTGAATCTCAATGGTTTTGCCAAGTGCAGATGCATAAAAAGATAAGTAAAACTTATGATATAGAAAATACAAAAGACCGTATGCCTATCCAGCCTTTAAAATGTTTTTAACTACACCTTAATATCTGATTTGTTTGTATTTTTTCCTTAATGCTGTAACATGGATGAGCCAGGTTGAGGGAAAGTTAAGGCCCAAGCAGACAAAAGTCTGATTTTTTGGTAAGAAATCTGAAAAAAATCATCATATCCATCAGTGTTCAATTATCATTACTTAAAATGTGCCAGTAAACGATCAGAAAATTAAGCAGAAAGTAAAAAGTTGTGTAGTAATTAGGGAGGGCCAATGTCTGACCCTTCTCGGAAAACAGCCTCAAGTAATAAAGTACTTACGAAAACCTGGTAAAATAATAGAAGGCAAAACCTAAAGCCAGAATCTAAGGTGGCCACAAAGCATTGAATAAGTTAGTGGCAGAAGAGAGGTCTTCTCATAGGACCTACAACTCAACTAAGTGGGTTCAAAATACTTCCACACAGGAAAAGCTAAACAGAGTCTGTCTTCTCACACACGTTCCAGTGCCCACCTCCATCCCCAAACCTAATATTACTTCCTCCTCCACAGCACTGAGGAAGCCATATTTGATCTCTCAGATCTACCATCTAGAACTTGAGATTCGAGTTACAGAATCTTAAAGGAAGAGTAGAGCTCACGAAGGGTAACATGGTCACAGTGCTCAAGCCTGCCGAGTGAGAAAACTGAGCAAAGGTAGACAGAGAAAAGAATATTAAATGCCTGTGTGTTCAAGCAAGGCCTCAGCCAAGACTATGAAAACCTTTCAAAGTTTACTAGACACCTGGAAGACATCGGTCAAGTCAATCGATCCCTTGGCATGCTGCCCTGATAAAGGTGTGACCTTGGCCAAGGCTAACTGCCTTTTGTTAAAATGCTGAAAGAGAACAGCCAGCAAACCACAGCTGGGAGAACCAATCTGTCAGTGCTGAAAGGGACCAGAGCTGCCAACTACATGGCTTTTCCTTTATTCAAGGAAACTTTCTAATACAAGTTGTTTTTTTAAAAAATATCCCAAGTATTTTTATGGGTACAATTGATATATGGACATCTCCTGGTATTGTAGTTACTAATTCTAGATAATAAAAGATGCTGTCATTAGAAAGTATCGAACTGTACCTCATGTTCATCTCTCTCTCCTCAGAGTAGCTGTCTTGTCCGTCTTGCCCAGCAGTTGTCAAGAACATCATTCACTAGCTCGTGGAAGGCTAATGGAGGTCTAGTCAAATCACACATGTCTCATATTTTCTTTATTGTCTTTCTTTGGGAGATATTATGGGAATCAATTCATGGTTATGGCAGAGTTTGCTGGAGAATTCGGTAAGATAGGAATGAGCAAAGGTGTTATGAACGAAGAGCAGTCATGCTCTTCCTGACAGAAAAGGTGACTAGAAGTGTTGGGTCCAGATTACACCAAGTTGAGGAAGTGATTTTATGGTGATTGTCATTGGGACACATAAATAGCCATTCAGAAGATTTAAAAAACCAGAAATTGGCAGTAGTTGTCTGAGTATTTAATAACTTTCTTTGCTCACCTACCAATGCCTGTGCATCCTCTAGACAAATCTCGGAAATACACTAAATACAGGCGTAAATAAACATCTTAAATAGAAACCTCAGCAAGGCATATAATTTGATTGATGGGATTCTTACATTTCCAAAAGGAAATGACCTTCAAGACCTAAAAGAAATAAAAAACAAAATACTAAAAATCTAAATGAAAGGGGGCATGAAGTGGTTCAGTGGCTAAGGGTTCTTGCTTCTCAAGAATGTAAGCCTGATGACCTAAAAAGTTCAATACTCACAATCGTGAAATGATATAATCAGCAAACCAATTCTTCAAACTACTCCTGTGACACCCCCCAATAAGGATGCCACAGTGTGTGTTCCCCAAACATTATATAGACACAATAGATAAATAGACTAAATAAGTGGAACTTTGCACTTCAAAGTGGTCAGAAAACTGGACCTAAGTTAACAGGATAGCATGTATAGAGATCTAAAAGAGACAGAATAATATGTTTGGAAATATAGTCAAAGAGCCTAATATAATCAAAGCAAATAAAGGCAGCACTGGCATGGGATTGACAGGGGCACAAACAGCCTTTGAGCAAGCATGCCAAGACTAGAGACAGACTTAAGTTTATAGTAAGTTCTTCTAGTTTAGAAATAGGAAACACGAAAAGAAGTATTGGCATATGTAGATCACTGAACCTGGGAGACTGAAGCAGAAGGATCATGAGTTTAAAGCAAGCCTAAGATACACAGAAGTTTGAGGCCAACCTTGACACTATTGGGAGGCTGTCTAAGATGAAGGAGAGGAAGGGATTCAGCAGGTTACACACACACACACACACACACACACACACACACACACACACACACACACACTATATATATATATGCATGTATATAACAATAATTATTAAATAAGAGGCCATAAGTTTGAGAGGGAGTGAGAGTACAGTGGAAAGAGAAGAGGGGGAAATGGTTTAATAATATTTTAATTAAAACTAAGACATTTTAACACCACTTTAAGCAAAAGGAAATAGTAAGGGGTGAATGTGGGGAGTTGGAGGTTCAGAAGCAATGAGGAGGCTCACGGCAGGAGTACTGCCAATCACTAGACGAGGGATCCTTTTGCTCTACCTAGATGAAAATTGTAAGCAGGCAAGGAGAACCTCTCCCTGGTCTTCAGCAGCTTTTCTTCCCCTTGGGTTGAACAGCAGTGAGCAGAGGCAACAGATAAAGGCAGCAACAGTGAACAGCATCTTCTACTCTTGTGGTCCTCCTGTGAGTATTGAATATTGGGACCCTACACTCTACAGCTGTAAGTCTATGATGTCAGGAATCTTTAGCCCTTAGCTGTGTCTAGTTTTAAGATTCTCAGGCTTGCTAAAGCATTCCTCAGCCCTTATGATCAGTGGTTCTCAACCTTCTTAATGCTTCAATCCTTTAATATACTTCATGTTCTGTTGACCCTCAACCATGAAGTTATTTTTGCTGCTACTTCATAACTATAACTTGCTACTGTTATGAATCATAATGTAAATATCTGATATGCAGGATATCTGATGTGTGACCCCTCTGAAATGGTCCTTTGGCTCCCTGAAAGTGTCACAACCCACCATTTGAGAAATGCTGCTTTAAGACCATTAATGCCAACCAGCTGGTGAGAACTCTTGGCCTGGGGTCTGAGATCCTCGACTAGTCCTGATGGCTTCCTGTAACTCTTCTGGAAGAAGGGGCGATCAGCAGCAGCTGTCATGCTTCCTCCACACATCAGAGTACTATTCTGGTTTAGTATTGTGTAAGGGTAGTCCAACTGACTTCTTGACAGTCCTTATGTGCAAGACAGCCAAGGCAGCAAGACAGACTCCAACAGCTTCTAAAATTAAGGAGTCAGATTGAACCACTTGTCCAACATCTTTGCTTATTTACAGGAAAACGAATAGCAGATGAAGTGTTTGTGCTAACAATGTAAAAAGCTTTTCATTAACACTAATGCTGCACTCACCAGATTTTTAACAGTGCTTTAGCATGTTCCTGTGCCCAAGCAACAAGTGGGTCTTTCTCAACTGTCTTGAGATGATCAAATCATGAAGAAAGGACACAAACCATGTTATAGAGGTGGATTTCAGTACAGTGAGACAGGAAAGTCATTGCAAATTTTTAAAATACACATGAGATATTATTTGATGTCATAAATAATTGGTTGTTGCAGAGTAGATTACAGCAAGAATTCATGGAAATATTCCTTCTAATTAAAATCATTTGGTGATGGTCAGTGACACATTCTGTGTCCAAGAAGTCACAGAACTGGGAGTAAAATTGGAGGATAGAACTGGAGGATATTTGCTTTTGCACACTGTTCCTTTGAGATGCTGCTAAGGTATAGACTTTCTGTGCAACTGAACTTTGCTTTTATGCTTTCAAGAGCCAGAGATGTGCTTTAAAGCTGAGTGCACAAGTGAGATCGCCTCAGGTATATTTGAAGACCAAAGACAATATAAGACTTAGAACAGAGTTATGAGGAAAATCAATATTTTAAGGATTCATTGAGAACAAAACATCACAAAGACATCTGGGGAAAAAAAAAACACAAGAAAAGAAGCATGGAACAAGGAGTGTTTATATAGCGGAGAGTTAGAGAAGCACCAGCATGCTTGCTCTTCTCCTAGATTGGTTTCCAGCCTCCTAGATTGGGAGTCACCTTCTGACTTAGGTCTAGTTGCTAGGATGTAAATCATGGTAATGAAAGCCACTTTCAAAGCTGCCATAGCATATCCTTCCTTAGCAAGCTGTTCTTTTGTATGTAATGCTGCAATGTGTACCACCACATAGAACTGGAAGCCATCTTTCCTCAGCAGGTGAAAACATGGTTGGGCTTTATGTGGAGCACAAGACCCACCTAGAGAATTGGGTTTCTGAATCCCAACAGGAATATTACTGTCCTTCACAGAAGCCACAGCAGAGAATCCTGAGAAAAGAAGCCTTCAGCATTCCTGTTCACACCCGAGGATTTCAGGATAAACCTAGACATACCTGTGACCTATCTAGGTGGTGCCTGTGTGAAAGGTGTTTCTGCACTTGCGATTCAATTTGATGGCCATGAAATCTTTACGCATAGATATTTAAGATACCATCTTTTAGTCAAAAACTTCCTAAATCTATCTCATGATCAGATTTCCATGTATAAACCATATTCTCATGTTTTTTGCTGGAATTTTGACTCTCTTCACTGGATTTGGATAGAGCGAAGCCTACGTAATCTGTCAGAAAATTTAGACCCTATAGAATCAATCAACTGATGGCTGTTTAGCCAGTAACTATACTTACTATGAATTCTCTAAGTTTTCTACATCAGTATGGTTTTTATATACACTAAATTTTAATGTGTATACATTTTATTTTAAATGTTAGCATTTATATGACTTTTATTTTAAATTTTAGCATGTATTAATTATTTAAAATGTGAAATCCTGGAATCTCCTATCCAAATGTCGTAATTTAGTAAATAGACTTGGGTCCTAAGAACTTATATTAGCTAAAAATTGATCTGAGTCTAATAGAAAGCATTGAAATCCAATTTTGCTCTAAAATAAGGACTATAACTTTCAGCATTAAGCACCAAAAAAATTTAAAGAATCTAAAAAGCATTTTGTTATAAATGTATAAAAGGGAGAATTATAAAAAGCAATGATACATTTTCTTCCTTTATAAACTCTCAGGCATCATTTCCCAGTGTTTCTTACATTCTCTCTCTTCATTATGAGATTTCAAATAAAATGCCAGCTCAATGGTGAACTCTCCTTCCCGAACTCCCGAACACAATGAGAGGGTGAGGGGTGAGGTGACAAGCTCTTACATTGCTTTGTTGCATTATGGACTCATTATGAGAGCAAGAATGGTTTCCACTAATCTTTGGATTCGCATAAAGGCAGCTGAGAATAATGCTAACTGCTACATTCTGCTGGGGTCTGGAGCCGACAGCTCACAAGCAATGGCTCTTCCCATTGAAATGCCATTTGGTCCCAATTTTCTATACGAAATGACTTTACAGATAGAGAAGGAAACAACTGAGCCTTTTCAAAATGTACACGGAAAGTACATGAGGTCTTCATATCGTCATTCTTGGCCTGGACTTGGTACAGAACTAATCTTAGTAGGCAATCTAATCGAGAAAAAAATGGGGAGAGAGTGAGAAGGAAAAGACAGCTTTACTTTTAATCAGCTTCAAGTGAGCAGAATATTCAGTTTGGCCAAGTGAATCTGTGAAACTACTCTAGTCCACTACCCACAGCACTGCTTCAAACGGAATATCTGCTGATGACTTAATTAAAAGCTGGAAAGGAGTAAAAAGTACCCCAGTGAGTTGAAAAGTAGACTGCTTCTGCATTTAAACATATGTGGCAATGTTTAAATAGCAGATTTTATCAGTAAGGTTGTGTGCTATTGTCTACACAGTGGCCTTGTTCTGATAGAATTTTATTTCTCAAGACTTAACTTTTCTTTTCTAAGGACATAACTTAAGGGAGAAGGCCTCCCTCCAACTTCCACCCTGCCCAGTTCATGCCCTCTCATAGTACTAATCTATTGTTCGTGTATTCTGCTAGGACCTTCATTTCCTAGTTTGTAGAACAAAATAGTAGACCTCTGGTCTTAGTGAAGAGCAGACAGACAGGCTGTATCGGGCTAACATCTCAACCAGAGAAAGTAGCCTTGCTGGTATTTAGCACCCTTCTGTTACATCCACCATAAAACAAAAATAAATCTTCGCTCTGAGCTTCAGATGATAAAACTGTGTTGTTGTTGTGGGTTTTCGTGTATTAGTCAATCCTCGTTGCGTTTTTCATCCATTTCTACTAAATTGTGGCAAAAGGAAGGAAAAGACTTCTACTACTATTGGAAAGGGAAGAGTGTATGCCTCAGATCTTTCAAGAGGGACTAATGCGAACATGCTGCTACATCAAGTGTCTTGGGGGCCCCCATAAAGACAACTGGATTCCTACAGACTGTCATCCATACCTACTCTTCCTGCCCTTCAGTGTATCATGGGAAACAGAAACGAAGATCAGTACGAGTGAGGCATCAAAGGCTGCATTGCCATCAAGAAAGGGAGTGCTGTTATGTTTTATTAATCTTTTCTACCACATGCAGTCACAGCTTAAATGAAAGAACTTGACATGCACATTCTGAGGATCCCAAGAAGATAAACGTCACCATGCAACAGCTCTCTATTCCTCTCCATCTTTCTATAGGCCTATGGTACATGCACTTCTTTGAAACATTCAGTTAGTTTTGTGCTGACCTCTCTCACTGTCCTTGCTATTGGGGTTTTCCAATAGCAAAGCCAAAAGTGACCATATGTCTAGACAATTGTTGGATCCAATGTACAGTACAGCATGGGAAAGCATGCTGTATCTCAAAGGGTAAATGTCTGAGTAGAGACTCTGCTTGGCTATAATCAAGTCAAAAGATGAACTAAGGACAAAGAGATGGATGGTTTAGTTGTTAGAAGGGTAAGGACCTGTGTTTGACTCACCAGAACCCATATAGAAGCTGAATCAGGAGCAGAGTGTCTGTAATTCCTGTACTCCAAAGAAGAGATAGGAGGTAGAGACAGGGGAACATGTGAAACTATATAAAATTACAAACAATACAATGCTCTCTACAAGATCCACAAAACTAACAAACCACCAAACGCACAAACTAAAAAAAAGAAAAAAGAAAAACAGAACGGAACCAGACAAAAGAAAGGTTCTTTCAGGTGATTGCTCAGGGTAACACAAGCAATTCTGAACACAATGCACACTCTGGTTGTTCCAGCTGTATCTCACCTTCCACAGCAATGGCGAGCATGACAAGCTATCTGTAAAGGGGAGATAAACCTGAACTCTTCCTTCCAGAGCGATGGCCAGCAGAACGAGATGTCTGTAAAGGGAGCATTCCCATGACAGTGGTAACAAAGAGCTAAATGGACTCAAAGGCCCACAAAACAGGAGGGAAATTAGGTCTAGTACAAAATACCTAGCCAAACTCCCAGGGCTAGAGAGTTCATGGCTGTTAGAAGAACATCGACTACCACCGCTTTGCTAGAACAACATAGTTACCAACTACAGTATACATCTTTTCCTCACACTCAGGGACAATTGTAGCTACCATCCATCAACAAAGAAGCTTCTCTTTTATTTGGATTTCTCTTGTGTGTAAGGACATGTTTCTTTAAGTGTTTCCTGGCTATCTGTGTTTCTCTTCAGAGAACATTGTGTTTAGACTTGTACCCCATTTTTAATTGGGTTGTTTTCTTGACGTCCAGTCCTTTCCATTTTTATTGCATATTTTATGTATTTACATTTCAAATGTTATTCCCTTTTCAGGTTTCCTTCTCTCCTATACCCCTCTCCCTTCTTCTATGAGGGTACTCCCCCTCCCACCCACCCAATCCCACCTCAACACCCTGGCATTCCCCTACACTGCAGAAATGAGCCTTCACAAGACCAAGGGCTTCTCCTTTTATTGATGCCAGACAGTGCCATCCTCTGCTACATATGTGGCTAGAGCCATGGGTTCCTCCCTGTGTACTCTTTTGTTGCTGGTTTAGTCCCTGGGAGCTCTGGATGGGGGCGGTCAGTATAGGACTGAGCCATGGAATCCCAATGCAAAATGGGAAAGTAGACACAAGCACTCTTCTCTAAGCCAGAATCTATTGATAACTGTTCATAAATGAAAATTCAGTTTTCTCCAATAAATATCACTGGGTATAGAAACCACGTACTCAAGGTTAGGTCCCACATGCAGCACAAGATGCCAACACAAATCTGAATCACTGGTATTTTTAGGGGGTTTTTCATTTTGTTTTGTTTTGTCTTATACTGCTTTGTCTGGGCTTCTTGTTGTTGTTGTTGTTGTTGTTCTTCTTCTTCTTCTTCTTCTTCTTCTTCTTCTCCTTCTCCTTCTCCTTCTCCCTTCCTCTTCCTCCTCTTCTTCCTTTTCTCCTTCTCCTTCCCTTCTCCTTCTCCTTCTCCTTCTCCCTCTCCTTCTTCCCCTTCTCCTTCTCCCTCTCCTTCTCCTTCTCCTTCTTCTTCTCCTTCTCCTTCTTCTTCTCCTTCTCCTTCCTTCTCCTTCTCCTTCTTCCTTCTTCTTCTTCTTCTTCTTCTTCTTCTTCTTCTTCTTCTTCTTCTTCTTCTTCTTCTTCTTCTTCTTCTTCCTTCAGATCTGTTGCTTACATATTTTCCATCTTGTGTTTTGGTAGGATTTCTGTGTATCCTAATTTTGTGTCTCTGCATCTATAAATATGAATTTCTTATGTTTTTTCTTTGGTTTGTTTTTTTTCTATTGGTTTGTTTTGTCCTATTCAGGTTTATTTTGTTTTATTTTATGTTTTCTTTTTTCTTAAATACCTGGTTCTTTCCTAAGAGAGAACTCAAGGTAGGGTGGATTTGGGAGGAGATGGGGGGAAAGAAAGACACAATCAGATTATAGCATATGTAAAAGAAAATCTATATCTGTTTCTCTTCACAGCAAATAGAGACGATCAGAGAAATCAATAACTGGACACAATACAGAGATCAGTGAATACTGGGGAAATAATTCTTCTTCCTGAATCACCTGTTGTCATGTGGTTGGCTAACCATCTCTTTCTTACAGGTACAAATACAAGTCTACTTAAGGCAGTACAATTTCAAAAGCATAAGAATGTATATTATATAAACAAATCAGCTAGAAGCACAGTGACTGCTTCACATTCATTCTCTTTGTATTGGTCTTAGCCAGACTTTTTAGTTTGAATGGGATAGGAAGCCTTAGTTTACAGAAACAATACCCAGTGAGTGCAGCTTACTTCTCAAAATACTCTGACTCTCCAGGAAACTGCTGTGGGATTAAATCAGAACATGAAGTGCAACCTACCCCCAAACCCAAAACACAAGTGACAGTCAATTAACTCTTCTCAATGGAATTGCTGTTACTTTCTGCTGCTGCTCAAAGAGCCAAAAGCCAAGTCTACAGGACAGCTCTGCTGTTTATGATTAGGCAGTGAATGCAAAGCACTACTATCAAGAAGACAGGAATTCAGAGGCCAGGCTTAGCATTTTGCCAGGCTAAGAATTCTCTAGTTGCTTGTAACAGCAGGTCTAATGGGAAGACCGCCATTAATTAAATGAAATGTCGCCATTTGCTCAGGGGAATCAATATAGGCAGCAGCAAATTAGCCCTTTCTCGGACAAAATCTTGCCTATTCTAACAAGTTGATTTGGTTCCACCTCCTGGAACACTAGAGGGCTTTAGGGTATGCACTCCTGAATGCCCCAGCTCATCCTGCAGTTGTTCTTAACCTTGAAACCTAAGGCTTACTTTGGCACGCTGCCTGTGCCATGTTTTTTAGACAATAGCAGGGTAAACGACTGAAAGAAAGGATTCTGATTTTCTCTAGGTTTTAGACAATATACAACCTTAAAATGTATTCTTGGTCTTTTCAGTTGATGATTTCTAGTTCCCATGACCTGCCGGTCTCTCGGCTGATCCAGAGAAGCTGAGAAAACCTCATTTTAGGTCTTCTCTTCACTGCATATCCATGGTGGAGATGGAGGATGGGAAAAGCTCCAAATGCTCTTTGTTCTCTATTATCTGGTCCCCAGCACAGCTGTGGCACCTCATTGGACTCTGGCCTAATGGATTTTATGTAGTCGGATAATTAGTCACAGGACTTATCTTCATTGAACATACACTGGAGAGAAAAAATAGCTGGTTATAGGGATACCTTATCTGCCTCAGATTCAAAATAAGCTTCCAGCTATTGGGTTCTGGTTCATGTTATGAAAGAGAAATGAATACTCTGCTTTTTCTTGCTGTGAGTTTCCTTAACCTCTATTCTGTAACTTCAAATTCAAGTAGCACGAAGGAAAACAAGTATTTCATATTATTTCCTAGCAATGAATGAGATTGGATAAGATAATGAAAATGTCTGAATTGTCTCTAGAGGAGATTATAGTACATATCTGAGCTCAGCTTAAATGTTCTGCAACCAAGCAACCTCTCTGCAACGTCATGAATGTTAACAGAAGAGTGACTTGCCAATTCATTGAACACCGCCAAAGAATATTGTCATAAGTTTGAGATTTTCATCTAAACACAAAGCCACAAAGAGGCATGAATTTATTATCAAAGAATAACTAAGAAATATTTGTTAGCATATCATATTTTATAGTCTTAAAATATAAAAAACTAAAAAATGTAATAGAAATGATTTTTATTGGTTATTTTATTTATTCATTTGCATTTTAAATGCCATCCTCATTCCCAGTTTCCCCTCCACAAGCCTCTTATCCCTTCCTCCCTCCCCCCTGCCTCTGTGAGGGTGCTACTACACCCACCCACTCACTCCTGCCTCAGCAGCCTAGTGTTCCCCTATCCTGGATCATCAAGCCTCCACAGGATCAAGGGACTCCCCTTCCAGTGACGCCAGACAAGACCATCCTCTGCTACATATCCAGCTGGAGCCAGGGGTACTCCTTGTGTACTCTTTGGTTGGTGGTTTAGTCCTTGGGAGTATCAGAGGGTCTGGTTGGTTGGTATTGTTGTTCTTCTATGAGGTTGAAAACCCCCTCAGCTCCTCCAGTCCTTGCCCTAACTTAAGGACAGACCCTGAGATTCTCAATTGGGTTTAGCAAGGTCTAGCAGAGAAGACCAAAAGGAGAGCCATGATAATGTCAAGGACTAATTAAGGTGAGAAAAGTCCAGAGGTAAACCTTGACTGAAGCTTCCTTTAATTTAAACTTTGAAGAAGTCAAATGACCTTAAAAACAAGTAAACATTGTATCTAGGTCTTTTTAAGTGTGGACTTGGTCTTTTAAAAAGATAGATAACCTTCAAATCAGCAAATATATTGCTGCTAACTTCAGTCCAAGATTTGACATGCCTTCTCAGTCTGACTCTGAGACTCTCAGACTGGAAGTTTCAAGTACATGATCATTACTCTGTTTGTCACATTTAGACTTACCTGTTTATCCTACAGTAAGTATTGGGGAGCCAGTACCATGGAATACCTTCCTAATACATGCCATGGTTTTCATTGTAGACCCTTAGCACTGCCATGGATGGTCATATTTTAATCTTGACACAACTATAAATCTCAGTGTGAGCTACATGTTCCAGTACATAATACCACAGTAACTCTTTTATTATTGAAATGGATTCTTCTCTCATACAATACATCCTGACCAAGTTTCCCCCTCTCCACTCCTTCTAGCTCCCTACTACCACTCTTTCCCCCCCGCCCCCAGATCCACTCCTCCTCGATTTCCTCTTCAGAAAAGAGCAGGCTCCAAAGAGACAACAGCCAGATAGGATAAAGCAAGATAAATAAGATAAGGCAAGATCCTCTCATATCTAATGCTTAGGCTATAGGCAAGAGAAGATAAAAATACTCAAAATGAAACATAAGCTAGGAATCTGATGTCCATGAATAAAGAATTATGTACATGGAAAAATTTTTTTTGAAGGAATGGTGTTCAGAGAGTGAGAAAAACTACTTTACTTTGTAACTTCTACCATTTACTGTCTGATCAGAAACTGATTATTTTCGTGCCATTTTTAGTTACTTTCCTGGTTCATCTGTCAAGATGTCTGACAACGTTTCTTCAAACCATAATAAAGCTTTCCCATGTTTTCTTCCTGTTATTTCATCTGTAGGCAAGTGGGGAAGACCCAGGCTCCTTGAGAGAGCTGTAAAAAATTTCACATAGAGTTCCTGAGTACTACAGAACATATTTTGTGGTTCGATAATCTGTCATTTATTACACAATACATAATTTCTAGTCAATAATTTCTGAGAGATGAATGGAAATTTCATTTTCAAACTTTAAAAGTTCAGGTCATCATCATCACTTGAAGTGGAGCCTCATTGATCTAACTTTCTCATACTTTTGCTTGTCTATTTTTTCTTATTCTTCATGTTCACCAGGTTTCCACACCTATGGAGACTGTCACTTAAAATAAGAGAAACTGAAAAAAAATTAAAAAATTTAAGAAGCTGTACTCTTCCATTTTATTCTATTTTTAAATTTTTAATTATTTTTTAACAATTCTGGATTTGTTGAATAAGGAAGCCTGAGACTTTTGAAATTGTGTATTTATAACTCAGCAACTCAAATTTTTGCTGACTTATATCCTTATACTTCTGCAGAAATTTCAGCAGCCCAAAGATTGTGAAAGATATTCTATTTGTACTTAAAGGGTTATAGTAAGGTTGTGGTAGAAGAGTTAGCCTGAATTATTTGGAGGAACAAAAGTAAACCTGGCTGTAACTTAGAGCTCTAGACACCATCTCCCTATAAATGGTTATAGTCAGTGGATGCATTTGTAAAATTTAGTTCTCCTTCCTCAAAGGCTTGTGTTCCAAGCTGGGAGTGTCTTGCTCCCTTAATGACATTTGAAGAGTATGCAAGACATTTTTATTGCCATAATGTCATGGACAACTTCTGACTCTCTATACACTTCAATTCCTAGGAGGCATTATGAGTTAATAACAGCCTGTCACATCGTGATGCCAAAAGCACCCTGTGAAGAGCTGATGGTGTCCTTACCTTTAATAGGAACTACCTATGGAAGATATTGGTAAAAAGAAAGTAAAGTACTTAAGAAACAGGAAGGCCCCATTTCTAAACTTACAGTTAATACCGGCTAAAAGCCATCAGTGACTTAAATTCTCAGACTCTGTACCAAGAGGCTTGCTAGTGGCAATGTGTTAAAAATGTCTAAATTATTATGGGCAAGTAGTATTATTATTTCATTAAAAACAAAAATTTCATACGAGTTTGAGGGATCCAAAATGGGACAACTACAAAGTTTTGATGGGACATTGAACCTGACCTAAAAAATGGAATTTAGAAATCAAGATTGATATCAAAAACCTCAAACACCATTATTCACATGAATGGAATAAACGTGAGTCTCTCTAGAAATGCATAAATACACCAAGGAATAGAAAATAAAGTAACTTATGTATTGAGCTCACATTTTATCATTTGTCTTCTCCATTAAGACCTATGGTTGATTGGGTATCATTTTTAAATCTCATCAAATGTTTAATGGTTTTTAAATTGAAGAGTTTTCTTTCCAAGTGCATTAGAACAAAACCCCCTAAAGGCAACATCAATTTATTATGCTCTTATTTTGTAAAGCTTTTAAAATATAATTTCTCATCTACATACAAGCATGACCCAGAATCCAGTCCTTTATTATTAAACTTAAAACCCATGAACATTTAGTATATTTTTCTGTAGACGTATAAGTGTTTCTGGCTACATTCATTCAACATACCTCTAGATTTAAGATCTATTCAATGACAGAGAAAGTGAATCAAAGAGAGAAAGGAATAATGAGGGAAAAGCAGAGATGTAGAGGCAGAAAAGTGATGAGGGAAAAGGGGAGAGAGAGGAGGGGTGGAGGGAAGAGAAAGACACAGAGGAGGTAAACCCGCACCAAGAAAGGAAGGGATGTGTAGGTCTTAAGTGGGACAAGCAACACTTAAACAGCCACAGAAGAGAGAACAGAATGGAGGCACAGAGCTGCAGGGAGCTGAAGAGGTGTGGAAGTTCTCTGAGAGTTGATAACTTCTATATTCTTGTTGTTTGTTTGTTTGTTTGTTTGTTTGTTTGAGACAAGGTTCTCTGTGTAGCTGTGGATGCCCTGGCACTCCCTCTGTAGAGCAGGCTGGCCCCGAACTCACAAAGACTCAGAGAATTACCTACCTTTGCCTTCCAAGTGACGTGACTAAATGTCACCACCATTCATACTCTTTTCTATTATTATTTTTTCTATACAACACATTGTCCATGTTTTCCCCTCCCTCAATTGCTTCTAGATCTTCCCCTCTTCTCTACCCATACAATTTTATGTTTGTTTTCTCTCTCCCCGTTTCTCTCTCTTAAAAGAAGCAACAAACACCACAAATACAGAAACCAAAATCAGCAAGCAAAAATAAATAAATAAAACAAAGCAAAGCGAAACAAACAAACAAAAACAATTGGAAGACAAAAAAATGCCCAAAGAAAAATAAGCCAAATAAATAAATAAATAAATAGCACATAAGCTGTTTTGGGGAGGATGGTTTTGGTTTAGGGGTTTTTTGTGGGGGGGGGGTGTTTGCCAACTATTTCTAAATATGGGGCTTGCCCCTAAAGGTGATTAATAATACCCATTGGAGAAAACTTACTTTTTTCCTTTGCCAGTGGATTTCAATTGGAGATAGCTTTTTGATTAAAGGTGGAAGCCTGGGTCCATGACGCCCTCTCAGTGCTGGGACCCTATCTGGTTTGCACCTCTGTGGGCCTTGTGTGTGTTGCCATTGGCCCTGGAGTTCGTATGTGCATCAGACCTATTTTGTCTTGAAGATATTGTTTTGTCCTCTCTATTCTTAATATAGTCTGTACCTTAAACTTGAAGCCTGCCCTCTGACTGTCATTCAAAAGGAAGGTATAATAAATAATAAAAACTCAAGTGTTAACCTCTGTCCAGTTACATTGTAACAAGGATGAAAGCCGTCGTTTAAACAATAGAAAGAAAGCCCAGCTCATCTGGACAGGAAATGCAGCTGTTACACTTAAAGTGAGAGATTAGTAGCAGAGCCCCCCTCTGTTATTAAAAATGAGGCAATTGTTCCTCTACTCACTTACAAAGTCTATTCCATTTTATCAAGGAAGTGGTTGTACTTTAGCAGTTTGAAGAAGTTGATCCTGCAAATGAAGCTCGGCCATTTGAGAAAGAAAGTCTTGTTTGAAATGTGCAACTGTCATTAAGATTATTTTCAGACAAGCATAACATTCTTAAAAGAAGGAAGGAAAGCTTTATGTCATGAAACTTAAATCCAGGATTGAGAAACCACTGTGGGGCACAAAAATTAGCTGGTGCCAAGCCACAAAATTTCCAGTGCAGCGAGCACAGAATGAATAAGTCTGAGCATGGGGTGGGGAGGGTGCCGTATATCCCAAAGCCTGCAAAGTCCAGGCCCCAAACCCCTTAAGTCGAATTGAATGGAATATTTCTTTTTATTGCACAGCAACTTTGTGATTTAGAATTTCAAACTAATCAAACAATTTCCCCCTTCTATTAATATGACTCCACTCACAGCTATATATTTTTTTTCTCAATCACTGTCTCTTTTCTAGAAACATTTCCTTGTGCAGAATGCTAACTTTGGGGTTACTCTGTTTCCTCTGCCTTCCTTCTGTGTCCTTAGTGAAAAGCACAGAATGTCTTGATCAACTTTCACTTCGCCAGCTGCAGCTTTAGCCCCACCCATCGGGTTTGAGCTCAAATGGTCTTCATCATTCCCAAGCATTACTAACAGTTTACCTAAAACACTGAAAGAAACCAGTCTGGGCCTTGAATCAAAGTCCTTAAGCCATCCTGTAAACTCCATTTCCTGGCTGTCTTACTGAAGGCAGACCCAACCAGAGCAATTCTCTCCTCTCACTGCTCACCATAAGAATATATAAACTCCTGTCTGTCGGTACTCCCACTTGACCTTCCTGGTGTCAGTGCTTCTTTGACATCCCAACATGGTTGTCACTTTGGAGGAATTTTAACTGTGTGTTCAACAGGATGAAACAATAATTCACAAAGATGGTTTCTATGTAAGAATTTCATCTTCCCTTTGAACGATGAATGAACAGGACAGGCTGGCCACTCATATTCTGTCTTTTGGGTATTAAGACTTAGGTTTTGTTTGACCCACAGTTTGTCCTACCTATAAGATTGCAGGAGTAAAGATTGAAGAGAATTTGAAAGAATAGCCAACCAGACTGAACCCATGCCATGAGAGGAAGGCCACAGTTAATGATGCTTGCAGACAGATACTTAGCATAACTGTCATCAGAGACCCTTCACCCAGCAACTGATAGAAACAGATGCAGAGATCCACAGCCAAACAGTAGGCAGAGCTTGGGGAATCCTGTGGAAACGAAGGAGAAAGGATTGAAGGAGCCAGAGAGGTCAAAGACATCACGAAAAAACCCTATAGAATCAACTAACCTGGGCTCATAGGGACTCAGAGACTAAGCTTCCACTCAGAAAGCATGCATGGGACAAACCTAGGCCCTCTTCACATATGTTTCAGTTATGCAGCTTGGTCTTCACGTGGGACTAACAGCTGGAGCAGAAGCTGTCTCTGACTCTAGTGCCTACTTATGTGTTTTCCGCTCTGCTGGACTGCTTCATCTAGTCTTAATAAATACGAGAAGATGTACATGGTCTTACTGCAATTTGATTTGCCAAGGCTTGTTGATACCCATGGGAAGCCTCCCTTTTCTGAAGATAAGGGGAGGAGGAGTGAATGAAGGAAAGGACTGGGATGAGAGGAGGGAGGCGAAACTGTGGTCTGGATGTAGAGTTAATTAATTAATCATTAATTAAATAAAAATTTGAAAATAAAGAATTAGGTTTGTAGATTTACTGTTATCCAACCTATCGTGTGCAAATTGGGGTTGGGGATGCTGATTTCCCCTGGATGACTACACAGAGAGAGGGCAGGTCAGTGCGGGCTCAGCTTGCCATGATACTTTCCATGACTATATACAATTTCCTTCTCATCAGATATAGTTTCTGTTACTTGTACCCAAAGAAGGTCAACTTCTACCAAGAATGTCAATGAGAGTGGATCCACTGGAAACATTTGAGGACACTGATGTTTTAAAAGAGAAATCCCTGGATGGTCCCTCAAAGTACTTGTTCTTTCAGAAGATGATGGGGGATTAGTAAGAATAGAACCTGTGTGTTGAACTCCAGGTCGGTCTCGATTTCCTACATGATTTGGATTTGTACCATGTTTTCTTGATTTAATTTTATATTTATTATTTGATATTTTACAGACAAAACAATAAATTGTGATTCTATCAGTCCCTCAACACCTCCCCAACACACATCTCTATCTCTCTGTATTTCAAGTTCTATCTTTTTAATCCACTGTACTGACTGGTTTTCTGTGATAACCTGACACAAGCTGGAGTTATCACAGAGAAAGGAGCCTCCCTTGAAGAAATGTTTCTATTAGATCTGGCTGTAAAACATTTTCTCAATTAGTGCTCAAGGGTGGGAGGGCCTCTTGTGGGTAGTACCATCCCTGGGCTGGTAGTCCTGAGTTCTATGAAAGCAAGCTGAGTCCTTCTGGTTTGAACCTGTTCCTGGAATAGACCTGTGGTGCTGGCTTTGCAACCACTCCTACAACACCCAGAGGAAGCTCAAGTCACAGGTTCTCTGTCACACCCAGGATCACAGGATTACAGGATCACAGAAGTTTGACTCCTAGGAGATCAGACACACCCTGGATCACGGGAGCTCTGACACACTCAAGATCAAAGTTGAGGCCACAACATCTTTCCTAATGCCCAGCATAACTGGAACCCCCACGCTAACCAGGGAAGCATAAACCCCTTCCCAGGCAGAGTCACAGTTTCCTTCCGGCTTGAACCTGTACTCAGAGCAGACCCAGGGCTCTGGCTCTCCACTCACTTTTGTAACACCAGAGAAAGCTTGATTCCTAGGAGCCCTGACAAATCCAGGATTTCAGAATTATAGGATCTCAGAATCACAGGATTGAAGAGACAGCTGGAATCTGAGGAGTTCTGACACAACCAGGATCACAGGAGGGATGGGCTTCAGTCAGAAACAGCAAGGACAGTTAGCACTAGAGATAACCAGATAGCTAGAGGCAAGCACAAGAACATAAGCAACAGAAACCAATGCTGCTTGACAACATCAGAACTCAGTGCTCCCACCACACCAGGCCCCGGATACCCCAACACACTTGAAAGGAAGATTCATATCTAAAATCCCATCTCATGAATATGGATAGAGGGATTTAAGAAGGACATAAATAACCCACTTAAAGAAATACAGGAGAACATAGGTAAACAAGTAGAAGCTCATAAAGAGGAAACACATAAGTCTCTTAAAGAAATACAGGAAAAAACAAACAGGTGAATGAATTGAACAGGATCTAAAAATGCAAATAGAAACATTAAAGAAAACACCAAGGTAGACAACCCTAAAGATGGAAAACCTAGGAAAGAGACCCTGTGTGAGCTCCTGCCCTGACTTCCTTTGATGATGAACAGTGATGTGTAAGACAAATAAACCTTTTCCTCTCCAATTTACTTTTTGGTCTTGGTGTTTCATTGCAGCAATAGAAATCCTATCTAAGACAGTACTTCCAATAAAAATTTTTGCTATACTTTTACTGGGTTTATAAAAACAGTATATTTTAAGCTCCTTAAGGTTAGTTAGCCCCTCCAAATCTCTTCTCTGCTTACACTTGCCACCCTTAAAACCTTCCACTCTATATTAACTGTGCTTTACCACCAACCCCCCTCTCTCTTTCACACACACACACACACACACACACACACACACACACACACACACAAGCACATAATTTGCTTCTTGTCAGTTTTATGGCTTCTACAAGTAGATACCTGGCTACTAATTTATAAAATTGCTCAAAGAAATTAAGTTGCAGGCATGAGACTCGCAGAGGCAGAAGTGGCTCAGTGACAATGGGAACGGTCAGTGTGTGCTCTTTACAAATCTTGCTTTCTGGGTTGCTGCTACTGCTCAGTAAAATATTCACAAAAGTGTAATGAATATTCCCAAGGTGCTGAAAATGTACAGCATTACAGTTTTTATGACTTCTTTACCAAAGGGGACATCTTAAGCTTCGTTGGGAGTAAAAGTACACATGATAAACTCTGATCAACTAGACCGTGATTCAAACCTCTGAAAATGCCTCTCTCCTAAGAAGCAACAAAGCTGGATGTATATCTGTTTTATCTTAACTAAGCCTAAGAGGATGCGCCCACTGATGTAAGTGCTAACAAACTTCATTGTACTGGTTGAGGAAAATATTATTCTTTCTCTCCTGTGTAATATATCACATAAAACTAACTTGTAAAATTTGCCAATATTTGTGAATTTTAGGTTTGAGGAGAGCTACAACTACAAAAATTGCAAATTACATATTACATTTGAACATAATTATTAATTATACATTTTTTCCTGCTCTATATAATGCATCTTCAAAATTCTGAAGAGTCATCTGGAAGAATTGTTGGTTTAATTACAGCTTCTAAGAAAGAACAAAAATGTTTTGATTTACAAATACACATTCTGTTTGTCAATGTTATTGACAACAGCACAAATTATTCGCACTCTGGACCAAGAAGTAGCAACAGATATCACCTAAAATAACTTTAAAATTTTTTTTCTCATTTTTTTGTCTTGAGACATTGGATCTGAGATTACACGGAATGGTAAACCATGGGAAAGGCAAAACAAATTAGATTACTGCTAAAATTGCCCTGGTTTACACCCTAGGCAAAGTTTTACAGAACTCAAGAAGAAAATAATCCAGCCTTCGAGTCTCCCAGGGATGAAGAGACAGGAATAAGGCTGGAGATCTCAAACAGAAAACAGAAACAACTGTGGAGGCTCAACCTGCCCAGGCATTCCTCCTATCTGCGGCTAATGATGATCTCTAATGAAGAAACCTTGTAAGGGTCGCCAAAGATTCACCCAAGACAGTGAGAGGGTACTAATCACTTATGACACATGATGTTTCTATTTTAATCCATAACTTTATAAGCTTTTTAAAAGTTGTTTGCTAGTAAGCTGCTCTGGTAGAATGAAGGAGAAAATGTAAACTATTTTATTCTGTAGTCTTTATACTCAATTTTTTAACATCCCTACACCAGCTGCTGTGTTTTGCTTAAACACTAGTTCAACTGGTAAAACATGAAGTTGAATTTATAACTATGGCAGTGGGGAGGGATTTGTAAGGATGGGACTGGGAAGACAGGAGGGAGGGGGTTATGATTAGAATGTGAAGTGAATAAATAATCCTTTTTAAAAACTTATAAATATTAGATAGGCACCCTGAATGAGCAGATTTTAATTGTAGGATTCAATGTATGTTGAGGAGTAAAGAGAATATTCTGAGACTGAGGAAAGAGTGGCTTAGCTGTAGAATAATTATGGCATGGCCAGGGAAAGGCAAGGGCCCTGAGTAAGAGGTGAAGGTGGGCTGGGAGGATGAATAGAGGGATGGGGGAGGGGAACAGACAGAGAGACAGAGAGACACACAGAGAAAATATAGCCTAGAAAGCAAGCATTCACCACAATGGGGACATGCCCTTGCCATTGGTAGTCAGAGAAATTGACTACAGAAATTGACTAATAAAAGAATGTGGACAAAATCTAATACGGAGGTGTCATGAAATATTGGTGATTTGTTCATGAGAACCTTCTCATTTCAGGTTGTTACATTAGGTTTTACACAACCACTTTACTCCTATTATGTGACCCTTCAAAACTTGATCCAAATTTAAATTTTATGCTAATTACTCAGACAAAGACTAGTATAACACATTTACAGTGGGTCATCTATCAGTTAAATTCCCCTGCCTCTGATTTACCTTCCTTAAAACCTGTCCTTTAAGATATTCCCAATGACCTCCAGTTTGAGTAAAATTCTTTTTGGACAAAGAGGCTAGTTATTGTATTATGAAAAGACTTAGGTGTTTGTTTGTTTGTTGTTTGTTTGTTTGTTTAACAGTAGAGAAGGCTTAGCCATTCTTGAACTATTTCAGAATTTAAGAACTATTTCAGAATGAGTTATTAGTTGCATATTATGTTCACAAAATATCTGCCCAACTTATGGCTTTAATATGAAAACAAGGTCCATTTTCTCATTTCAAATCAGTTAAATATTTTTAGAATAGATAACTTGTTTATGACATTTTAAAATGTTTTTTGAAGATATTGGACTTATGCTTAATACAGACATGTATGCCCTTATGTATTTACAAGTGGAACTCTGAAATTAATCTTTTTATTTGCAATTTTATAAAGGGAAAATAAAACACAATTAGGGAAAATTTAGGCTCTGTTTCCAGCTTCTCCACATCTGGTTTTACAGCTTATCCATTGCCTATCTGAGAGCTATTCTTTTCTTAAATTCCTTTTGGTCTTTTAAGAGCTTGGGTGTAAAACTTTATTCTATGAATAATAACTAAGATGGTTATGTTTGTCATGCAGGAAAAATGATATGTAAGATGAACACAGAGTTTGGATTCAAACATAATTACTAGATTTGAGCCATAGCTTAACCTTCTCTACTGAGGTGACTTCACACAAGTAGCAAACTTCTGAAACAATTCAGAGGAAAAAAACATAATGGAATTCCTGAGAGAGTTACATAAAATAAACATGTAATTTTTTTTATTTCTTTTTGGTTTTTCAACACAGGGTTTTTCTAGGTACCCTTGGCTCTCCAAGAACTCACTCTGTAGACCAGGCTAGCCTCGAACTCAGACAGATTCTCCCTACTACTGCCTTTCTAATGCTCACATTAAAGACATGCACCACCACTGCCTGGCCAACATATAATATTTTTATATTATATGAAAATCATTTGTTGGAACATAACCCTTTGCCCACTAGGGTTATGCCCACTTTGTATAATTTAATATATTAGCTTCTATATAACAAAATTCAAACACAAAAATCTCATTTACAGGACTAAGGACTGATAGTGCCCTGGCTAACACAACTGGCCAGCTAATGGTTAATGGGCCTTAAAGAGGAGTTAAATGTATTAGTTTGCTTTTCGATTACTTTGATAAAACACCATGATCAAAGGCAACCTAAGGAAGAGAGATTTATTTTAGCTTACAATTTTAGAGGGGATCAGAGTCTATAATGGCAGAAAGAAAGATATAGCAACAAGAGGCAGGGACAGTGGCAGAAACGGACAGCTGAGAGCTCACTTCTTGAGCCGCAACCATGACCATGATGCAGTGACCTGATGTGGTGCAGTCTTTAAAGTCTCCAAGCCCACCTCCAGAAATGCACTCCTCTAACAAGGCCTTATACGCTAAACCACTGGTTCTCAACCTTCCTGATGCCGTGACCCTTTAATACAGTTAATTCCTTATGTTGTGATGACCCCCAACCATAAAATTATTTCATTGCTACTTCATAACTGCAATTTTGCTGTTATGAGTCATACAGTAAATATCTGTTATGCAGGATATATGACATGAGACCTCTGAGAAAGAGTCACTAGACTCCAAAAGGGGTCGTGGCCCACAGGTTGAGAACCACTGTCCTAAACCTTCTTAATCATGAACAACAATAGGGGAACAAGCATTCAAGTATTTGAGCCCATGAGGGACATTCTCACGCAAACCACTCTACCCATTGTATAGTGGATGGATATGAACAAGAAGCCAAGGGAAGCCTTACCTGCCATGACATTTGAAGCCTGCTCAGATGTGATGTGCTTCAAGTCACTGACTAGGCAGAATGTGCGTTCTTCTTTACACAGAGTGAGCATAGGAAAAGTGGATGTTTGTTTAGCAGGGACATAATTTGACATACTACAGAAAGACAAAGACACTATCTTTTTAATCCCAAATGCTCAGTACTAAATTAGCATAAATTAAGCATTTAGAGGCTATTTTCTCAGTAGTTATGGTGTCCAGACCTGTAGATGAATAGACAATCACTGGAGAAGAGTCATTGGAACTCACACCATCATTTTTTAGATTGAAAGTTGAGATTTATGGCCATCTAGTACCATAACACGACCAATATAATATGATCTCAGAAAACTATGTAACAAATAAGATTTCTTAGCTAGTGTCATGACTACTGTCTGTGATCATGATTGAGCACCAGGAAACTTTAGTCTACTCCTATAACCATTATTCCCAGTTTGGCAGGTAAATTGAAGCAGAAATTGTCCATTCTGTAACACACAGTTAACTAAGCTAAATAAGATATGCTGTTAGTTAGGCCAGAACCTTATGCCTCATTTCTTGGTTAAAAGCCATAAAATAAGAATGAAGTGGAAATTTCTGCTTTCGTTAACAACTCAATTGTGTCACGTGATGTTTTTCTGGAAGCTGTCTTTTGAGATGTCATGTGATATTTGTTGAAAACAAACACCATGTTTACATAATGTTTACAAAGAATATAAATGGAAGCCCACAAACAGATACTCTTGCACTGTTACACCATGCAACACTTGGCTGGTCTTTGCTGGTCTTCACTGGCATTCACTACATAGAGAGATACACACCAAAGAACTTCTTGTGGTATTTTGGCTAATCTGTGGTCACTTCCTCTGACTCATGCTGATTCAGCAGACCCTTGCTATTTTGCTAGATTGTGCTGTTGCTACTGATTTGTGTTTGGTGTTGGCAATTGAACTGGACTGCTGGTATCCTGACAACAAAGAGTAAAATCACCCTAAGAAACTACATCTAAACAGGTCAACAACTCCCTTTTTCTATCAACCTTTTTTTCTACTACCTCTGGTCAGAGGATTAAAAAGGAGGTTGAAGTGTTTGGGAACCCTAAATAAAGTAGGTTTTGAACAAATCAAACCTACATGAGAATGACATGACTCCCTGCACAGATAGAGTGGGGAAAATTCAAAATCATCACCAATTAAGGAGCCAAGAACATAATGATAATATCCTATTGCAAAAGATACTACACATTTTGGTCATAGAACTTGAGAAGATCAAGCTCACACTGACCTAGCATCTTCATCCCTTGTGGTAGTAGAAAGCAGTATGTAGGCTGCTTGCGGAGAGCAGTCATCAGAATACTCAAAAGTCCTACAAGCTGTGATAACAACAAACCTAGCAACACATCTCCATTGGTTAGTTAAAAGAGTAACAACAACTCTCTGATGGAATTTAAGGCCCACTCTACAGAAGTGAATTCATACCTGATACTGTTTTTTATTTTCTAAATTATTTTTATATGCTCTTTAATATATAATATTTGATACATATATGTGAAGTTCGTTATTATGGAATACAATGAGTAAAACTAACCTCTTTGAGACAGCATATTCTTCTCCAGTTTCTTAACAAAAATTCATGCCACTTCCCCTATATTATTCCTTTTCCAAGAGCCTTGGCATCACTTGGAGTTTTTCTTGTAACACTTTGTATTATTTGTTGTTCCAAGTCTTTTTTTTAAGGTTATATGAAACTGTTATTTAATTGTAATACAACTTGCTCAAAAAAAACATGACGATTTTGCTTTACGTTACTCTAATAATAGTATATACTGGATAATAGAATGATCCTGCTCTGCATATGCATCCTCCATCAGTGTGAGCAAGCAAAGCTTGACAAAGCCAAAACACAGAATGGGACGGAAGCAGACATCCTCAACATACAGTTACAAAACGTAATTCAGTGATGTGCATTCAATTTTGCAGGCACACATCTGAAATGTGTCATTTTTGAGCAAAAGGGATCACTTAGCTCTGAGCTCCAATGTAAATCCCAACAAATGTAAATGATTCACACAATATTGACCTTGTTCTCTTGCTTTACTGAAATAAATTTAGAAAAAAGAAACTAATTACAATTTGATTTCCCAAAGTAAAAGGGAAATAGGAGGCACTCAAAAAGCATCATGCATTTGTACATTTGTGTGGAATTTCTTTCTCTACCACTGATTAAATTGTTTTGGACCAAATTAAGTCCAGGATTTGTTGGCCCATTGCTTACTCATTCTTTTTTAAATTTTTTTTATATTTTATGTATTTATATTTCAAATGTTATCCCCTTCTCCCCTCTTCCATACCCCCTCCCCCTGTTTCTATGAGGATGCTCCCACTCCCACCCGCCCTCTCTAACCTCAATTCCCTGGCATTACCCTATATTGGGGAAACAAACCTTCACAGGACCAAGGGCTTTTCTTCCTATTGATGCTGGACAATGCCATCCTCTGCTACCTATGTGGCTGGAGTCATGGGTCCCTCCATGTGTATTCATTTGTTCGTGCTTTAGTAGGGAGCTCTGGTGGGGTCTGGTTTGGTTGATATTGTTCTTCCTATAGAATTGCAAACCCCTTCAGTCTTTTCTCTAATGCCTCCAATGGAGTCTCTTTGTTCAGTCTAATGGTTAGCTGCAACCATCCTCATCTGTATCAGGAGGGCTCTGATAGAGTTTCTCAGGAAACACTATAACTGTCAGCAAGCACTTCTTGGCATCAGCAATAGTGACTGAAATTCTTAGGCAAATAGATGGAACTAGAAAATATCATCTTGAGTGAGGCAACCTAGTCACAAAAGAACACACATGGTATGTGCTCACTGATAAATGGATATTAGCCCAAAAGCTTGGAATACCTAAGAAAAAATTCACAGATCATATGAAGCCCAAGATAAAGGAAGCCCAAAATGTGGATGCTTCATACTTTCTTAGAGGGGAGAACAAAATGCTCACTGGAGGAAATATAGGGACAAAGAGTGGAGCAGGGACTGAAGAAAAGGTCATCCAAAGACTGCTCCACCTGGGGACCCATCCCACAGGCAGCCACCAGACCCAGTCACTATTGCTCATGTGTGATACTGTTATCCTGATCTTGACTCCTAGCCTGGGAGATCATAGGTCCTATGCAGAGCCTATTACTATCGTTTCACTAAAGGGAAGTAGTATGAAACAGCCTTTTGCATACATATCACTATATGATAGATTAGTTCAACTCTCAGCCCTCATCAGAGAAGATTAGTTTTGCAGCAGAGAAGAGTTTTCATGAAGACTCCCAATTGTCCAAAGTGAAGTGTCAGAGAAGTGCAACAATTATGGAATGTTCAATCCTAGTGAGACATCTGTACCACACCCTTGGCCCCAAGGCTCAGGAAACACCACAGCAGAGGGACCAAAAATAGAAGAGGACCACCATGAAACAGTGCCTTCTGGACATCACAGAGCCCAGGCATTCATAAACTCACAGCAGATGTGGTTGCCTGCACAAGACCTACACAAAACCAAGCTAGGAACAATATCAATGCTCCAGTATGGATGGAGAAAATGCTCACGAGTCTCGACCATACCCAAGATGCTCTTTGCCGCTGAGAGCTACTGGGGAAGGAGAGTCAGTTTTCTTCAAGAGTGTGACCCCATGGTGTGTTGCCCAAGCTCTACAGTGAATACCATTATACCATTCACATTTGGGCAACATAATTGGAATTTCTGTGTTTAAAAAAAAACAAAACAATTAAGATATTTACTTTGGGAGGCAATGTAGGATGTGTGGAAGGAGTTGGGGGAGGTCAGTAGAATGGTGGTATGACCTAAATACATTAAATGCATGTATGAAATTAACAAAGAATAAAAAAAGAACCAAGAGCTTGCAAACATTTTTTTTTGCTTAAGATGTTAACACATGATATAATAGCCTTTATTCTTATCATTTCTTCTTTGAAACACATAGGCTAAAAGCTGTTACCCATAAGACAGGAAAGATATGACTCCAATTTTCTTAGAAGTGTTCTTGTGTGTTCACTGGTACTAACTGCTGAATTTCAGGGCAGCCTATTTGTGTAAAAATTGAATTAACTGGAACATATGATATGCATGACTCTATTCTATCTTAATCGCAGATCTCAGACAAAACATACTTTTTGTTAAAGTAAAACCTCAGGCTGTTAGCAATGAATAAAACACAGGGTATGATAGATAGCACACTGAAGACAACTGAGCTGGGCTGGGAAGCACATCTGGTTAATCTCTAATGCTGACGTCTCATACGCTTTGCTGGAGGGTATGGCAGAGGGATTATGGATAAAGGTAGCTTTTCCTCTGGTTCTCAATATCTGAGATTTATAGTGCAAAGTGATTTATTATAGCAAAGAAACACAGTGATTTGGTAAAAATCTATGCATCAGCAAATACACCAGGGATAGCTCTGTTATCTTCAGTGCTTTCAAAAATCTGATTTTAATAATTATTTCACTGTTGAAAAATAGAATTCAAATATCATTGCTCCGTTTTTCAAAATTTGAATTTCCTCCTTTAGAAAAGAAGAACCCATCTAAATCTAATCCACAGCACAGTCAACCAAGTATTTTATTTGGCTTTTAAACACAAATGAGGTAACAAGGTTACTTGCAATTGATTTAAATAAAATTAGAGAATAATATCTCATCAACATTGAATCCTTGGGTGATGTCTGTCATTATTTCATGGACTTAAACACTTTTGAGTCTGGGTATATGTTTATTGTCTTATTGGTTTTATTGTTATTTGTCTCTAGAATGTAATGGCGTGTTGTTTTGATTTATCCTAAATTTTGTTTTTTAAACTCAAACATCTTATCATGACTGTAATACTAATCAACAAACTTGTTTTTCCTAGTCTCTTCTGAACTAAACTAGGGTTGTGTTTAAATTCTTTAGGGGTTCGTTCCCATGACAGATCAGCATAGGGTTAGGTTACTTAGAACAGGTTTGGGGACCCTACAGTATCTCCAGAGTCCTGCAGGAATTTTTTGTTCATTTATTTTTTATCTTTTTGAGAGGACCTTACATGAATACTGTCAGTACAAAATTTCCAAACCACTCTTCCCTTCCAACTCCTTCCATGTGGCCCTGCAACTCTCTCAGCTTCCCAACCACTTCTTTATTGTTGTATACCTCCATGAGCATGCACACACACACACACACACACACACACACACATACATGCACACACATACATACATGTACACATACATACATACATACACACACATACATACATGCACACACATATATATACATGCACACACACATACATGCACATACATACATACATGTACACATACATGCATGCATGCACACACACATATATACATGCACACACACATACATACATGAACACACACACATATATATATGCACACACACATGTGTGCACTCATACATCCAACTAAATTCATTTCATGTTGCTTATATGTACTATGCTACCCTCGAGACTGGATTAGCTGTCAGGGTCTTATCCCTTGAAAACGTTGGTTCTCGCTCTCTCAGAAGGCTTGGATTACCTGTACCTCTTTAACTGGGGGCAGGGCCTTGTAAACCATCCTCTACCCATATTGGCATGTGGAATCTTTCAAGAATTTATAAATAGAGTTCAAGAATGAGCTATGTCTAACGTGTTTGTGTATCTGATATAGAATATATTACTTTAAGGTTGTCAATAAATTATTTCTTCATGAAGATAACATTAGATACTCTTTGCCTACATGTAGCACCAAAAGGGTTTTGTTATACCAATGCCCCCACCTGATATAATGAGAACACTTGATGCTCCTTCAAGAACATTAAGCATAAAGCATTAGTGAAGATGTAAAGGACCAGGACCCCAGAACCTCACTTGCAACCCAGCTTTTAGCTAGCAAACTTTTCCTGATCTAAGCAGTGCCCCAAAGATTGAGAACACATCAAAGCAGCCAAGAGACACAGAAAGCAAAACGACCCTGTACTGGCTGGTTCTGTGTGTCAACTTGACACAAGCTGGAGTTATCACAGAGAAACAAGCCTCCCTTGAGGAAATGCCTCCACGAGATCCAGCTATAAGGCATTTTCTCAACTAGTGATCAAGACTGGGACGGCCCAACTCATTGTGGGCTGGTGGTCCTGGGTTCTATAAGAAAGCAAGTTGAGCAAGGCAGGGGAAGCAATCCACTAAGTAACATCCCTCAGCAATGTGGAAGTGTAAGATGAATAAACCCTTTCCTCCTCAACTTGTTTCTTGGTCATGATGTTACAAGCCCTGACTAAGACAAGCCCCAATACCTGAGAGACTGAGATGGGTTTTTAACTGTGAAATGAGGCCAAAGTTCAGGGTTTACCACAAAACAGAGTCCTAGTGTAAACATCATAGCATTCAGACTAATCTGTGCTCCAAACCTCCTGCCCTGCAAAAGCCACAGCTATCTTCCAAACAACCTGCTGTCTTTGTACTCACACCAGAATGGCAATATAATCCTCACAGCACAATAGCAGTGACTCATTACAAAACCGCAGAACAGCCCCGCCTTCCTCAGAGGCCAAAACACAAACCCCTTAACAAAAACATCACCACACTCTTTTGTAATAATTGAAAAAAGTAATACCCACAACACAATTTGGTTCACTTTCAACCATCTGCATTTTGGCATAATGTATGAAAGTCAACCAATGTAATTTGCCACATTATCAAAAAAGAGAGTTGATGCAATTGATAGAAAAAGGTATTTCGTAGAAATTCCTAACCGTCCATAAATTCTTACCCTTTTAAAAATAGGACTATGTAAATTGAATTCTTAACTAAGAACAATCTCACGTAAAAATAACTTCAAGGTGATCAAGGCTGTACTTGGAGTAAAACTTTAAAGAAGAAGTAGGGTTGAAACTATACAAGTTTTTCATAAAACTAGATAAGGAAGCAGCATTTCCAATTCAGTCCAGTATCAAACTCAAATTCCTTAATTCTAGGATTCACTGTCTTCTCTGAAGTGGCTGGCTGCTTCCACACGTTGTGATTTATTTTATCTCCTGTTTGCTCGAAAGATTTTCAGTGTTGTGGAAGAAGACATCATATCTGCATTCTGACACAACCAACAACAAGTGCCGTCCTGCCAGGCCCAGCTTTTGCATACATTTTCAGATTGATTTTCTTCTATCTTCTTCTCTCATGCTGTCTGAATAGTAAGGCTGACCATTATCAGAATATCTGTTCTACCATCAAACTCAAATTCCCTAATTCTAGAATTTGCTATCTAGTCTGAAGTGCCTGGCTGCTATCATTTGTGATTTTGAAAGTCCAGTTCCCGTACAGGATTCTTATAATCCCATTATAGCAGTTCTATTTGATTTCCTGTGTTTCAAAGCTCATCTAAACATCCATGGGTAGTATTACAGTGGGACTTCTGGTCTACCGACTGGCCCTTCACACTCTACTGTCTGCGTGGTGTGCTTTGTCCCAGCAAGTGAGCAAACATTCTTCACAATCAACTGAGCCTCACCATCTGTTCCCATGGGTTTTATAGTAACACTCATGATGAAAGCCAGGTTCTCTGTCACAACATTGAGCTTAGGTCTCTTCTCATCACTTTCTCCTCACCCCATCTGGTCACACAGAGCTTGTGGATATGGTAAGAAAGTATCATGTGGTAGATAGAGCTATTCCGGCTACTGCCAGCATGGCTTCTTTCTTATTCCCAAGCCATGTCTTTCACAGTGTCGTTCTGAATTCAGGGTTTTTCTAGACAAGTCTATATCTGTAATCTATCTGTAACCTTCTTAATTTTTATCCAGATAAGGAAAGATTAATCTCTCATGTTTTATTGATTCTTCCAAACTTAGTTGGATACCTTGTCTTGTTCTAGAAGTTAAACTCTGGAAGAAGAGTGGATCCAGTATCTAACACGGGTAAGTGAGCACCCAGCTGCTGAAAGCTGACTGCTAAAATCTGAGTAGTTTTATCATCCACCTGTGAGACAAAGACATTGTTATCAATAAATGAACTTAAGGCTGGTTAAATGGCTTAGTCATTAAAGTGTTTGCCACACAATCATGAGTACCTGAGTTCAAATTTTCAAAGCTTCACAAAGAGCCAAGAAAAGTGCCACATGCCTGTGATCATAGCACTGGGGAGACAGAAACGGGGATCCTTAGAACTCACAATCCAGCTGGTCTGGTCACATAGGTCAGCTCAAGATTCATTCAGTGAATTTCTGTTTCAGAATGTAAGGTAGACAATGATAGAGGAAGGCACTTGACTTCAGCATCTTACCCACTCCCAATCACATTCATACACACCTACACATACAGGTATATATACACATACATACACTATACACCTATACACCTATACACTGCACACACACACACACACACACACACACACACACACACACACACAACAAACAAAAAAAAAACAAAAAAACTTTTAAACCATTGAGACCTGAGTTTGGTCACCAGCACTCATGTAAAACCCAAGCAGGGTTGTGACTGTTACTTAGCTCTGGATGAGAGTGGAGATAAATAGATTTTTCAATTCAACGGCCATGCCATTTAACCTAGGTAATGAGTTTCAGGATCAGTTAAAGACCTTGTCTCAAAAACAAAGGTAAAAAAACAAAAGGTAGAAAGTCAGTCAAAAATCAACAGGTACGGGGTTGGGGATTTAGCTCAGTGGTAGAGGGCTTACCTAGGAAGTGCAAGGCCCTGGGTTCGGTCCCCAGCTCCAAAAAAAAGAACCAAAAAAAAAAAAAACAGGTACATATATACAAATGAAACACACACACACACACACACACACACACACACACACACACACACACACACACATATTTTCTCTGTCGTGCAGACATTAAAGGAAGGATTGGTGTACAACAAGGATAATGGCCTCCATGTTTTGCATGGCTGTGGAGCCTCTGTGCTGCTTTCTTAATGCTAGTGCTTCTACAACTCCAGTTGCTTGACCATTCTTAAAAGCCATGGTAAGCAGTTAAAAATCCATGAAAAAAAATGGACTTGTTTCTTTCAAAATATCCTCTTCTGTTTAACATAATTCTAGTTTTTGTGTGTGTGTGGTCTAATCCAACTTTCTGTTAAAACATAGCAAACTTAATTAATGGGAACTATTCTCCTCATCTTTATCCTGCAGAAGATCTCCCAGACATAGAAATCAAAAGTTTTCACTTCATTTCCAATGAAATTCATCCTGATTCCTCTTCAGCTAACAACTTGTAAGATAATAACCTGATTCCTCAGAAATTTTAAGACCTTAGTGCTCTAGCAATGCCCAACTTTGCTTCCACAGAACATACTCTTTCCTTTCCTTATTCTCAGATGTCCCTTCTTCTCTCTCCCAGCACCCTTTGTGATTCATTCTTGCAGGTCTTAAACATCCAACCCAAATACCTATGTTCCACTCTTCAAATCAGTATCATTAGTGCCCACTTTTCTCAAAGCCCTTTGTTCTAGACTCTAGAAAGAACCCTACAAACATAGGTCATAGATCAATTCTAAAATCTGCTCCTAATCTTGACTTTCAAATCTCTTAGAAAGACTGCAATGAGTGGACCAGGGCCACTTCAAGCCAAGAAGCTCCTCTCCCATCTCTACATGCTAGCTCTCTACCCTCAATACATCAATGTACTGAAAATTTTTGCAATGATACATGTGGCGGGAACCTCTTAGGCACCCTAGCTATCACTTATTCCTCTTCATTCAAGATTCTGAAGACAAATTCTTGCTTGATTTAAACTGAAAGAGAGGTGTACACTGTGCCAACAGATAGAGGGGTAGTTGCATGGCAAAGGTCAACTACACAAAATAAACAGTACCAGCTGCTCAAATAGAACACAACCCCAGAAACCAAACACAGACTGAGATAAGATTACTGGAAAGTGATTTTTAAAAAAAGCTTTTGTAAGGTTCCCAGAAGGTTAAATTCCTCACTGTGAGAAACTTGCTCCACAACACTAGAGGATGACGTAAAGAACGCATCTGGTGTTAGGTTCTAGGTTCAGATTTCTCTTAAACAATGTAATAGTAAGTGTGAAGTTCTGACCCTGCACCCAAATAACCAAAGGTTCCTGGGTTGGAGAGACAGATTGTCTCACAAGTATGAGGGCCTTGAACCTACAGAAAAAAACCCAGCCATGGTGACGACAAGTGATCCCAGCAGTGGGGAGGCCTAAACAGGCAAACCCCAGATATTCACAGTCAGCCTAGCACAACTGTTCAAATATAGGCCACTGAGAGATCCTGTTTCCAGTACAGGCTACTGGAATGACACCTTAAGCCTACATGCTCAACACATAAAGAAAAAAGGAATGATTAGGAATTGTAATGTGTCTCGTTAATTTCTCGTTTATACTATGACATAGTACGGACTTCGGATTCACAATGTGATTTGAAGCACCATCATTACTATAATCTTTTTAAAATTAAATTTTTAAATTTTAAAATTTAAAATGATTTAAAACAGTAATGTTATTCTTAAATTAAATTACATAAATTTAAAATAAATACCACTTGATGGATAAAAAATGCTTGAATTCACATCATCCTAATTTATTTTGTGCTTCTTTTTGTTGTTGTTGTTGTTGTTGTTGTTGTTGTTTTTGTTGCTGTTATAGTTGTGGTTGTTGTTTTGCTAATGAAATAGATTCCACTAAGTCCTATGCCATTGGGGTTACTAGTGTTGTGTTTAGTTTTTGTGTTCTCCACAGAATAACATTGACCTGGTAGCTGGAACTATCGAATACACAGGACATTACAGAACAGAAATGAGCAATTGGAAAATTGGTAAACATTTACCAGCACCTCCAGTATATCTGTAGCCATGTGGCAACATTTTTTTTATGGTCAAAGACCATTTCTTTGACCATGCTATGCCCTTCCTCCCCTTTTTCTTTTCTTGGTAGTCTTTTCAGTTCTGCTTCATCTTTGAAAACAACTTTCTCCATCTTCTTTACTTAGTCTAAAAATCAATGACAGCATTGGATATTTATTAATAAAGGAGGGCAGCAAAGAATCCAGACTCCCTAAATTATTCTCATTGTTCAAATACTTTCTTGTTTTTCAAAGCACATATTCAAAATGAATAGAAGAATAAATCCCAATTAAGACTTTTAAAACACCCCAAACCTCAAATTAATGGAGGTGTGTTAGAGAGGATTTATGAGCACCCACTAGCAATAACTTGTTGGTCCTGAGCTCTGAAGAATTCACAGTAGCAACTGTCTCTCCATATTTGACTTCCTTGGCATTCAGTCTCAACTCATGTAACCATTTTTTGTTTGAGAGATAGAAATCTGTTTTGCTTTAATTGGTAATTAGTGAACCCAGTCATTGTGTCCCCTTGGTATCTTCTGTAGCTGGAAATATCTTAATGCATAAATCTGGAGTCAGGGAATTTTCTAGCAGTTTTCCCCCTCTCTAATCATTTACATGGTAGCACATACCTGTAATCACAGTACTTGCGAAGCAGGGATGGGAGGATCATGGGTTAGCATGGCTACAGAGTTTTAGAGTGGGTATTCAGTGGGATCACGTCTTTAAAAGCAACAAAAGGAAACAAAAATGGGAATAAAAATCATACAGAGAAAGGTTTATATGTCTTAAACATTTAATGCAAAAACTATATCCAGTAAGTTATATAAATTATAGAATCTTAAGTGAAAATGTGCATAAAGGGCAGAATTGCTGATGTAAAATGCAATTCACAGATGGCAGGAATGCGCAATACTCTAAGCTGTAGGATTCCTAGATTTACTGAAATGAACAGCCATGGTCCTTCACAGAGGATTTAATAATTTAGTGACAGAGACAAATGCTAATCAAATAAACACAAAGCAAATACATTATTGCACATTGTGAAAAGTATGAACAAAAACAGGCTGCTATGAATAGCACAAATGACAGCTGATTTGACTTTGTGTCAATTAACTAACGCTGAAAAACATTACTACAAGTCCACCTGGTTGAAGATGGTGAAGAAGTTCATGAGTGGTTTTCTGAAGTGCTTTCTTTCCCTTCCTGACTTAACAAATCTCTATGAAATACATGTTTTGTCTCTAATTACAAGCAAGATAAAGTAGCTGCTTTGAAAAATGACCTTGTCTGGCTCCTTATTTTATCTGAATACTTTGTACTGGAACAACTTCTTACCATATATACCATTACAAATGATATTTAAAAAACTATATCCAAGACAAAGAAGAGGAGGAGGAACAAGAAGAGTAGGAAGAGGAAGATCAGGAAAAAAGGAGGAAGAGGAAGAAAATGAAAAGTAGAAGAGGACAAAGTAGGAGGAGTTAAGTCACAAAGAAACACAATGATAGAAAAATCCATCTTTTGGTAAGACAATACCTAGCATTTTCCTTTTTAAAGGAAATCTGTAGCCTTTAGCCTGTGTTAGTATGGAGACCTCACAGGAAATAGCAAGCCCAGGCTTCTGAGTGTCTGTAATGGCAAGAAGACAAGAATAGGGAAGATCCGCTGAGGACTCAGACTGGAAGACAACACAGAAAACGGATAGCAGTGCATCTAGACTCCACTCAGTTCTTTGTATTCAAAGAGTTCCTCCAAGGTTTTAATGGTAAGTGATAGAGAAATCAAACGACTAAGAATTTTCAGAATATAGTTCTTCGGATAGGAAAGGACACGGGGCAAGAACAACAGTAAATCTTGAGTCCTCACAAGCAAAATTAGCTTTGAAACTATTATTTGTGTGCATTTGTACAAGATAATGTCTTGGGGACATAGGTAATGCTAGAGCTCTCATCCAGCATGCATGGGGTCATGGGTTCAGTGCCCAGTACAAAGATAAGTAAATAGAACCATGCCCTGGACTACTCATCACCTGATCCTGCCTGCCCTTGGGGCTAGGAGGTGAGGTGGCACAGAGACTCCATGAGCAGGTAGAAACACCACAGCAAGCTCTCTGAACACTGCTGTAAGCTCCTTTGATACCCTCCACCTGCACACCCTGTTTGTCCCAAGAAAGTATCTCTTGGAAACAGCAGTCCGTGATTGGCTGGCATTGTTTGCACCAGCGATCCTAGGTCTCTTAGGCGGTCCTCCTGTAGGTGATGCTTTTGCAGCTGTACATTCCCTGGCTTTTCCATAGAGGCACCCCAGCATTCCTGCTACATATCAACCCTTTTGATTTTGACAGCCTAGCGGGAGCCCTGGATGCCATTGCCTCTACAATGTTGACCCAACCTCAGAGGATTCCTAGTACACTGGACTGCGTCTGTTCTCAGGTTGCCCTGTCTTCCAGGAACTTACCTATCATTGACTACCACCCCTCAAAGAAATATCACGCTGCAAGCATGTCATACAAGGGGGAGATGAGGAACAGCTCACATGGGAGTTTCACAGAAATCTGCCATCCATGCTTTGAGCACTTCCTTAGGGGGTTCACAATTGGGATTTTTGAGAGTCATTTGCACCAAGAAGATCTCCTTATTTATGGAATGTTGTCTGGATATATACTGTGTGAGACACTTAAAATAATTATTAGTGTGACCATTCCTCCTATCATAGTGGCTATCCATGAGGGCTCAAACAGCCTCTTAATATTGTTTTCATACTTTTCCCAAGAATCCGGCATCTAGGGAAAGCACAGATACCCCTGGTCCCATTGAAGTCAGCTATGCTCTCCCTTAAAGCACAGAATAAATAGTGAAGGAATTTGTCTGACAGGGTACCTTCAACATATCAAGCCAACTGTTGTCAGGCTTCAGTAGCATTATGAATCTGGTAAGGGGTTAGGCGGATTGAGTGAAACCTGGGGTCGTGTGCCAATAGAGACATGGCCCTAATAAGGGCCAACTCTTCTGCCAGTAAGTCAATCTGTTCTTGCAAAATGAGGATGGCTTGATGCCTGCAGCACCTCAGTTGACTTAGAGACAACAGCATTGACAGTCTCCATTGTAGTGGCTTTCTGGGAAAAGGCAACAGCAGCTGTTGATTCCCGGGCAATGCATGTGATGATGGCAGCTGTAATAACAAAGTATCTCTTTCCCCAGTGTAGGGGTTGTAAGTGAGTCTGGGCCATCAGAGTGATGGCATGAAAGTGGGTGGTATTTACTACACACATCCAAGTAACGGCTGGTTTCCATATCAGGATGGCTATTGTTGAATACCCCATCCAGCACGCAGTTAGGAGTCATTTCTTTTTAAAGCAGTTAAGGCTGTCTCTGACAATGGAGGTATTAGTGACCAGAAAGAAAAAGGGAGGTCAGACACAACCTGGGGTGGCTTTCCCACCAGTCTGGCTGCCAGTGGTCACACAAAGGCTTGCCCAGCCACATTTTTGTGGGCTGGTTTATATGGAAATATGTCCCATTAAAGAGATGGCCACCTTTTAGGAGAGTAAGGGGACATAAATAAAGACAATTAGAGGGGCCACATAAATCCCAATAGTTCATAATGGGGTCATAGTGGAATCTCTGTTAACATAGGGAGTAATATTGGAAGCATCATGTGAGGTAAACTTCCACATACCAAGTGTGAGGTTAGATGACAATATCCGGTAGTCCGCTGTGAATATTTTACCTAGTGCAGACTGGCAGTGCTCCCAAGGAATAAGAAGTCCCACAAAATTGGAAATTTGAGGGACCCTTGGAGAGGGAGGCAAGGGTGGACATAATATACTTGGGGGAATCCTTTGGGGAACATGAAGTTCCATGCTTAACATGGCACCATAGGTTAGATTACCATGAAAGTTCCACTCCCCCCATGGTCGTATTGTGCAGTTCGATACAAGAGCCAAGAGCTGGGGAGTTGCCACAGCAAAAGAATGGGGAGGCAAGGGCTTCAAAGCCCAGAGCTCATAAGCAATTTGCTCTATGATTCCTTGACCTTGAGGATTATAGGGTATCCCAAAGGAGTGACTGATCCTCCCTCAGGATAGGAAGCCTCTGAACTACTGAGATGAGTAAGCAGTTTCATCGTCAGTTCTGAGTACCCAAGGCACTCCCATTACCAGCATTGCTGATTTTATGGCCTTAATAGCATGAGAGGCCTTTTCACTTGCCAAGGCCACTGTGTATACAGACTGAGCAAGTATCTACCACAGCATGTACATACCTATGATTACCAAAAACTGGGTAATAGATAACATCCATTTGCCAGATTGCTTTGGGGAGTAGACCTCTCAGGTTAACTCCTGATCTGCCAAGGGGAACCAGTAGTGCAAAAGGTGCACAAGTTGCACAGGACCTTGTAAGATGTTTGCATTGTGACATAGGCAATTCGGGCAAGAGTTTATGTAAATTCTGAGGAGAAAAGTAAAATTGCTGGTGTAACATTCTGGCTTGTTCTAGCAATTTCGTGTCTATAGCCATAATCAGGGCATCAGTTCTCTCATTTCCAATTGGCAGCTGGAACAAAGCAGGAAGACACCTGTCTGGTGGCATGTGATTATCCAGTGAGCTTGTGTACCCCACTATAGATTGTTGTCTTTATGCTGGTAAAGGCAGGCACAAGATAAGGCAAGGCCTGTGATTGGGCAGTGAAAAAGTAAGGCCAACACAGAGTTTTGAAGAGAGGAGGGAAAGACGAGAAAGACGAAGAAGAACCAGGATGGAGAATGTCCCAAATTTGTGTTGCCTTAAAGGGCCACAGGTAGTTATGAACATTTCATAAGGGATAGATCTTTATAGGACAATTTAGGTCTTATCTAGGTGGGCAGTTAATTGGTTTAGAGTTTATTGTGTGGATGTGTTGTGGAGTGAAAACTAAAAATAAAAATCTGATTGATAAATTACAAGCTTATTGAGTTTTGATTTTAACCGGTTACTCGGAATTGTGACTATTACCAACACTGGTGGATGCTGGGACTGTGAACAGAGTTTATAGCAGAGAGTAGCAAGAGAGAGACTACTGCAGGGCCCAGAAAGTAGCCAGCAACAGTGTGGGATGGAGATTGGGAGTTGAGACACTTTGTTGATTGAGATAAAAATACCCCACATGAAATGTGGCCCTCTGGAGCCAGAACTAGCGAAGATTGGTAGATTCTTTTTTGAATATTTACCACTACACCCTACTACCATTTCTGAAAAGCTGATGGAATCTGCCCATAATGATTAAGAAGACTGTAAGGAGAATAGTAGGATTATTTTGTCTGGTTCCCTGTTATAAATTCTCCTTGCTAAACCTCTTGTCTTTAGGGAAAGGTGAAAGGCAATGTCAAATTTTGAGGTAACCTTAAGTAAAACAGAGTGGGCCTGGTACAACCACATGAGGAGCCCATTCTGCCATAACACTCTAGGACCCCCTCAAGGGACCACGGAATTATGACCAGGAGGGGTTTCCCTGGATCATGCCTTTCCAGAGTTGATACACAAAGGAGTGGCATAACTTTCTGTAGTAGGTTGCTAGTCTCGGGAGTTAGTTTAACCTGGCAGAACCACTAGTAGGCCCCTCCAGGAAAGTAAAGACGGGCCTTATCTCCGGTCGGGAATAAACAGGAAAGGTTTGAGCCAGTTAACAGTTCCACACAATTATTGTAGTTCCACAAGGGAGTGGAATTCTTTCTCCATGATGGAGAAGGCCAGGGGCTTAATCTTGTCAGAAATAGAAAAGCCCAGGAAGGCATGCGGGGGGAACTCTCTGATTCTTTTGGGAGCAACCTTTGAGTTGAGTTTTTCTAAGTTAAGCAACAATTGAGAGGACCCCCCACAGCAGGTTCTCTGAACACTGCAAGCTCCTTTAATACCCTCCACCTGTGCCTCCATTGGTCCCAAGAAAGCGTTTCTTCTAAACAGCAGTTCCAGATTGGCTGGCATCGTCTGCACCAGCAATCCTTGGTCTCTCAGGCAGTCCTCAATTGGGTCTGCTGCTTTTGCTCAGATGCTATTGTGGCTGGCCAGCCCCAGCATTTACATTCAGGAGGTTCCTGCTACATAGGACAAAATATATTTTACCAAAAATATTAGAATTTATGGACAATTTTGAAACAGAAAAATAACAGTAGCAATAGATTAGCTGATATATACATACTGATTACATAAAATAACTTTTTAATATACTGTATTAAATTATTTCCCTACTGCTATGATAAAATTGGCCAACAAAAAAAATCAATGTAAAAGAGAAAACCTGGTATCCCAGAGAAGGGGTAACTCTGCCTAGTGGGCAAGGCTCTCCTTCTCGATTAATATATTCTGGGTGATAGCATGCCCAAGGTAATTCTAGATTCTTACAAGTTAACAATTAACACCACCACAAGAAACCAAACAAAACTAAGGAGATTTTGTACAACTGAACTTGGGCCGTCATCAGCTGAAAAGCAGTTGATACAATCATAATCTATTGTTGATGGGGATGACTAGAGCTGATGTAGTATTGGATGGGAAGAGCATCAAAGATTGCACTGAATTAATTAAAGACATCCAATCAGTCAAACAAAATTCAAGATGCTCTAAATTTCAAGAAGAAAACACCGCTGGGCAAAAGTGAAAACAATAAAGTGCACAAGGAAAAAGATTCATTGCCTCTAAAGGAACAACACCAAAGCTGCATTTTTAACCAAAGCTATAGAAGCCAGAAATAATGACATGATATTTTAGGTGTCAAAAGAGATGAACTGCTAAGCAAGGATTTTATAAACAGATAAAATATTCTTCAAAGAATATGTTCAAAGAAAAAAATGGAATTCCAGGCTATGTACTATCATTAAATATACTGCTAAAATATGTGTTTAGACATAAGGAAAGTGAGTCACAAAGAAGCTCAGAAAGACAGGCTTGGATTGAAATGGTTCACATGTGGCTATATTTGAGTAGATACTGACTTGATAAAGCAGTAATAATAATAGTGTGTTCTCAAACTCAAAATATATGTAACAATAAGATAGAATACAGCATAGTACAAGTGCTAATTTATGTTCAATTAGGGAAAGCAAGAGAGTTCATGGTGATTTCTTAGTGAACATTAAAAAGTAACAGAAATATAATTACAACTCTAATAGATAGTCAAATTATTTGACTTATTCCAACTGTTTTTCTAAAAGAAGATTAAAAGTGTATACAATGAGTAAAATAGTATATGGGAGCTAAAATAGAAAATGATGCAATTTATAGGTAAAGATCTGCTTAAATAAAAATGAACAACTTTATGCTACTTTCAAGAGACATACTATAAAACCTCAAAATAAAAAATATGAAGTGAATAGGTAGAAGGCACCAGTTACTTAAAGAACGAGCAAGGAATTCCTAGCTACTATCACTTCATTGTGATATAAGAGAGTAAGTTCCTCTATGACAACCTCAACTGTGCCAACAGTGTAAAAGCCAGAGGACAAAGGGGCAGGAGGAAGGAGCAGTGACTAGAGACTGTGGAGGATGGTAAAGCACTTCTCACAGACCTCATGGGAGGGTGCTTTTGTACACTGTGTATTCAAATGCTGATTTCTGTACGCAGAAATGTGGTTGCTGTTTGGAACTTCCTATTGTCATTATTATGAAGTACTGACTTAGTATTTTGTAAAGCATTCTTCTCAGTCACCTTCTATTAGTTAAATAAAGAGCTGAACAGCTATAGTTGGGCAGGAGAGGGAAAGGTGGGATTTCCTGACAGAAAGAGATGGGGTGGGAGGAGAGAGAGAGTCTTAGGTGTGGACCAGAGGAGTTACCATTAGGACATAGATAAAGAAGGAGGTGCCAGAGAAAAGCTAAAATGGCAGGTAACTGACTATGTGGTTGGGAAGTAGGCCAGGCCAATATTGTTGTGTTAGAACATCTCAGAACCTGCCCAACTATAGTGCCTGAAGCTTTTAATAAATATAAAGGTCTCCGTGTCACCATTCAAAGCAAGGATGTCCATAAGAAGCCCATAGTTTTACAAACACACATCTGAATTCATATGGATGCACATACTTGAAGAATACTGTACCCAGACTCAAGAGAAACTAAAATCAATATGAAACTATGGCATGAATTCCTCACATATGCTGTAACCAAACATTGTGTCATTGTTTAAGTCAACATGTACATGGATATATACATAGTCTCACATGCCAGGGAGATTGGCTATGTGTATATATCCTCAAATTATACAAACTAAAGTTCAAAATATGGATGAATCTATGAAGGGCTAGAAATGAAACTTAGAAATACTTTAATTTGAATAACAAATCAACACTTCAGAAATTAGAATAGAGGTAAATTGGTGGTTAGGGGAAATTCAAAACCTAATGTATATGCTAGAGCAAAAAAAGACTAAAAACAAATTATATGAGTATATATTTATTTTTATAACAATTAATTTGAAGATAAACTGGAAAGAAAAGTAAGAAAGAAAATTTTAAAAGCAGGAAAAATTCTGAAGAAAAAAATCAACAAAGCTGAAAGTTAGATATTGAAAAATACCAACAAAATTGAGACTAAGAGGACAATTAGTAATAATTTTAAATCAAGTAATTATATGACTATATTTGAATTGTTTTGTACAAAATAGGGTTAAAAAGATAAATTTTTGAAAAAACAAAAATAAAATTATTGAAATTGACCCAAAAAGTAGATTATCTGTTTGGTATTATTTCTATTATGTGGAACCTACATCTGACTAAGTCTTGAAACTCTTCTAGAAAAAGGTATTTAAAAGAAAACAACCACAATCGTATGTTAATTGTTGAAAAATATAATTCAAGGGTAAAACATCGTAGAACAAAGTTACAAAAATCTTATATACATACTGTGATATTAAAGACAAATAGTACCAAACTGCACTCATTCCCAAAATGCAATGGTTGTTTGAAATTCAAATTTCAATTGATGTGATACTCTCAGACAAAGCCAAAGAGAAGGGTTGGTCTAAAAATATCTGACCTTTATTCTTCGAAAATGTCAGATCCTTGAATGAAGACAAAAACTTAGCACACCCCTTCAGAAAAAGAAAAACATAGGCAACCTTTGTAGGAAATGAAACCTGTGTTTTTGAGCTGAGCTTGTGCAGGACAGAAAAAACTCGATAAAAGATGTTATTCCAATCATTAGTTCTAATAAAACATGAATTATACTCTACATGAATGTTTGTTTCTGAATATGTTTACTGTGGTTGGACAAATGCAAGGGTCCAAACATTTCTGAAGGAAGACCTCAGACTCAGATAGTATGCAAAGAAGAACCTTTATTCTGTAGAAATAACCAGCATGTAGAACAATCATTCTCCAAAATGGCAACCCCAGATAAAGGCAAGCAGGCCATCTTATAGAGAACCAGGGGAAATCCCTAGAAGGATTAGGCAATCTAAAATTTCATTGGTGGGTGCTAGGGGATCATAGGTGCTCAGTGCTCTTCATTCTTATGTCATGGATGGTTAACCACAGGGAGAGAAATGGCTACCCAGCATAGATATCCCATTCGAGATAAGGTATTTCCCCATTTTTGTGATTATCCCCAGCCTGTTCTTTGGGAGGGGGTTTTATGTCCTTGTTTCTAGATTTTATGGTCTGTCCCTGGAGCTGGTACCTTATGGCCTTCTTTTCAAAATCAGTCCTGGTTCTTAGATGGAGACAAATCTCATTTATATCATCCTTTCACAAAGAGTAGACTGGTAAACTGCAATGTTCTAACAGTAGAACTTACTTTTGCTATTTTTGACTCATCTATCAAAGGAAAAATTACAAATTTAATTGCGGTCTTGTCAGCTTTTCTTTGCTATAAGAATGGAGCCAACCATATTCTCTAGACCTGAGTGAGAACCCCATAAGTGACAGCTGAATGAGGGAGAGCACAAGGAGAGGGAGGTGAAAACCTGAATGCTCCCTTACTCCAGGTTACTCTCAGTAAGAGCTCAAGCCAAAGGGCTTCATTGTTACCTGAATCATGGGGAACACAATCTCTTTTCAGGAAAGGTTACAGTGGCAAATTGCTTTGTATTGGGATCTGTTTGCTTTCTAAAAGCTTCAGTCTGATTATTATTTGACATTTAACAAGAATGGGACAGTTTTGTGTGTTGTCTGTTGAACCCTTGTGGAGTTCATTCCAAAACAAAGACCACCAGGAGTGTTTGCTATGACTATGGCTTCCAAGCCTAAGAGAACACAATGATTACAGTAAAGTAAACTATTCACATCTACTTTCAGTTCGCCAGTTGGAAAACTGCGAGCCAATCTAATCACATGCTAGTCCATGCTATACATGTTTCATACTGCCAAGAAAAGTAAACTCCAGGCCTCCCTTACCATTTGACAGGGCTATGAATAGACTACATCTAAGCCATCTTGTGAATTTTGCATAATGAGTTGGCTCATGAGCTTTCCCACTCACCTACCCAGTCTATTGTATAATTGTTTTTCCCTGTTGCTTTTCTCTTGAAATATTCCCAAGACAAAAAAGTATATATTTTTATTCAGGGACATTTTCATTCAACTATCCAGTTCTTGTAGAATAATGAAATCACAGCTCTGTGACTCTAATTTTCTTGTGCTTCCTTCCCTTTCCTGCCTCCTCTGACATATACCTCCCTAGTGCACAATGTGGCAACAGTACCTGCTAATCACTAAATGTTAGCGAGAGAAGAAACCATAGTTTAAAGTAGTGCCTGAGGCAAGTTCAAAAAGTGTGTTTTTTCCAACAGAAGCACGTGAATTTTGTGTGTCTTTTGTACAGTATATCTTTTTGATCAAAAAGAGAATGCAAGAGAAATTCAGGCCAAAATAATCTAGGATGTGAAAGTGTGTAGGATCTTTCTGCTTAAATAGAATAGTTAATGAACAATCACCTATTTTGAAGATATGAGCAATTGCTCATCAATCTCCTGTTATAATAGAACATAAAAAAAAAGTGTCACAGACCTCAAGGACAAAGAGAATACAGGAAATTCTGTTTACATGGTCCTAAACTTTCAGAGAGTAGAAAGTAGGTGAATAATGCTATCTGGTGGCTTAGGTATGGGAGACATATGCTGTCTTTGGCTGCTGAGTCTTTCTAAACAGGCAAATTGGCCATGTTTGGAATGATCTTACCCATAGTAATTTATAAAAATTATAATGCTGTAAATTTTTAAATAACATGCAAAAATCATCAGTAAACCAGGTCCTTTCCCTGAGGAGTCTTTTTAATGTATTAAAATTCTTTTTTTTAACCACATTGGGATTCAATTACTCATTGAGAGGGGAACACCCATGGAACAGATTATCTATCTTAAGGCTTTAAATGCAGGTTCTTCACTTAGTAACAGACATCCATTTTAATGGAATCATAAAAACCATCCAACAAGCCATACTGAGGTGAACAATCACCCTATTTTGCCATTTCTTCTTCTAAAATGTATAACTTATGCCTTCAAGACTTTCAGAGCTTGGGCTGGATCATCAAAACCAGGTCCTACTCTTCACAAGTACTTCTTTTTCTGTTGAGCAGATCCTACTTTTAACCTAGTGGGACACATAACACTCAGCTCATGACAGGAAGCTTGGGTCTCATGGTCGTTGGTGGTCCACAGTCAAGTATTCAGGTTCCACCACTGCCCAATAGCACACATAGAGCTCAAAGGGAAAATGGTTTTTGATTTGGTTTGGTTTGGCTTTTGGTGTTCTTGTTTGTTTGTTTGGATTTTTTTTTAGATGATGGTAGAGCCTTCCTCCAAAATTCCAAAAATCCTTGCTGTGATTCATCTATAGGGTCCTGCCATAGACTCCAACAGTGTCCTCATCTGCTGCTGACATCTTAAATGCCATCAAGTATGATGGATCATATGATCTAAGTAATATGGCAGCCTACACAGCAGCCTGGGC